>NC_135954.1:2063550-2350023 GCF_053455715.1 Rhinoraja longicauda | reverse complement strand
AGTTCAATTAGAAGGCGGGAGAATGGGGTTAAGAGGGAAAGATAGACCAGCCATGATTGAATGGCGGAGTAGACTTGATGGGCCGAATGGCCTAACTCTGCTCCTAGAACTTATGGGCAAACCACAAGATTGAACACAACGGGTGTGCTTTCTTAAGGAGCAGAATTAGGCCATTCGGCCCATCAAGTCTACTCAGAGATGGGAGCGCGCAGATTCTGGTAATTGGCAGAATTCTATTCTTTCAACTTGAAATAAATTGGAACTTTGCAAAAACTTTAAGAAATATCTGGAGCACAAACTTTGGTCAACTATTTTCCTGACACGATTGTCAGTTTTTTTTGTTGCATTTCTGACACTATTACAGTTTTATTACTCAATATATACATAGAGTCTCAGCCTCTGATATCAGTCACATTCATCGGAGTTGCAGTCATTGGATACATAATATAAAGTGCTGTCAAAGCTAATGCTGAAATATTGGTCCAGTTTTTAACAAAAAAATTGCTTCCTGCCCATATCATCGCGTTCCTCCAGATTACTTTTCCTATAATATACTGGCTTGCCGCGATATTTCTTGACTTCAGGGTCAATGGCAAACTCTGCAATTGCCCATGGGCTGTTGGTCAGAAAGGAAAATACTGTCTTTACATCAAATAATGGTACTTATGCATTAAAGATTCCGAAATAAAGTCTCCTAATTTGAGGAAGGGCATCCTTGTAATTGAGGCTGTGCAGCGTAGGTTGACGAGATTGATCCCTGGGATGGCGGGACTGACATACGAGGAAACATTGAAAAGACTAGGCTTGCATTCACTGGAGTTTAGAAGGATGAGAGGGGGATCTTATAGAGACGTATAAAAATATAAAAGGACTGGACAAGCTAGATGCAGGAATAATGTTCCCAATGTTGGGCGAGTCCAGAACCTGGGGCCACACAGTCGAAGAATAAAGGGGAGCCCATTTAAAACTGAGGTGAGAAGGAAATCTTTCAACCAGAGAGTTGTGAATTTGTGGAATTCTCTGCCACAGAGGGCAGTGGAGGCCAAATCACTGGATGGATTTAAACGAGAGTTAGATAGAGCTCCAGGGGCTAGTGGAATCAAGGGGGTATGGGGAGAAGGCAGGCACGGATTACTGATTGTGGATGATCAGCCATGATCACATTGAATGGCGGTGCTGGCTCGAAGGGCCTCCTCCTGCACCTATTGTCTATTGTCTATAAGATTTTGACCCCAGGATTCCAATCCCAAGGGTCTGTGCCCTGACAGCTGATAACTTCACGGAGTTTAGTTTAGTTTAGTCCAGAGAAACATCGTGGAAACAGGCCCTTCGGCCCGCCGGGTCCGCGCCGACCAGCCATTCCCCATGCACTAGTTCTACCTCAGATACTAGGGAGAGGATGCTAGGAACAATGGTTTGAGAACACGAGAAATTGCAGAGAATTGTGGTCACAGCCCAGACCATCACACAAACCTCCCTCCCTTCCACCGACTCCATCTACACCTCACGCTGCCTCGGCAAGGCCAGCAGCATCATCAAGGACCAGTCTCACCCCGGCCACTCCCTCTTCTCCCCTCTCCCATCGGGCAAGAGGTACAGAAGTGTGAAAACGCACACCTCCAGATTTAGGGACAGTTTCTTCCCAGCTGTTATCAGGCAACTGAACCATCCTACCACAACCAGAGCAGTGCTGAACTACTATCTACCTCATTGGTGACCCATGGACTATCCTTGATTGGACTTTACTGGCTTTACCTTGCACTAAACGTTATTCCCGTATCATGTATCTGTACACTGTGAACGGCTCGATTGTAATCGTGTATTGTCTTTCCACTGACTGGTTAGCACGCAACAAAAGCTGTTCACTGTACCTCGGTACACGTGACAATAAACTGAACTGTAAACTCTGTCTCTGCACCACTGTGCTGCAATTCTCTTGCACACATGGGAAGATCAAAAGTTCTTTCACTTTGCAAGTAATTAATTTCCCACGAAACTGAATAGTCTACATCAGTAGAGGTGATAAGTGATTCACCATAGTTTCTTTCTAATGCAGTTTACAGTTATTTAAAATCAGGCCAGTGCACTTATATAAAAATAATTGTTTTTGTTAATAAAATACAATCAGCTGTGTTTTTTTAATACTTCACCCTGTTTTGAAACACATCAGGGTGCTTCACAACGGGAAGAAAGTATGGTAGTTTAGTTTAGATTAGTTTAGAGATACAGAGTGGGAACAGGCCCTTCGGCCCACCTAGTCCGTGCCGACCAGCGATCCCCGCACACTAACACCATCCTACACTCATTAGGGAAGAATTATGTTTATACCAAGCCAATTAACCTACAAACCTGCACGTCTTTGGAGTGTGGGAAGAAACCGAAGCACCCGGAGAAAACCCACGCAGGTCACGGGGAGAACGTACAAACTCCGTACAGACAGCGCCCGTAGTCGGGATGGAACCCGGGTCTCCGGCGCTGTGAGGCAGCAGCTCTACCCGCTGCGCCACCGTGCCGCCCACGTTCTGTTTTGTTCTGATCTGCTGCCCAATTGGGATTGTTCGTGAAGGATTTTGTGTGTTAAATCTACACCTCACGCTGCCTCGGCAAGGCCAGCAGCATAATCAAGGACCAGTCTCACCCCGGTCACTCCCTCTTCTCCCCTCTCCCATCGGGCAAGAGGTACAGAAGTGTGAAATCGCACACCTCCAGATTCAGGGACAGTTTCTTCCCGGCTGTTATCAGGCAACTGAACCATCCTACCACAACCAGAGAGCAGTGCTGAACTACTATCTACCTCATTGGTGACCCTCGGACTATCCTTGATCGGACTTTGCTGGACTTTATTTTGCATTCAACGTTATTCCCTTTATCCTGTATCTGTATACTGTGGACAGCTTGATTGTAATCGTGTACAGTCTTTCCGCTGACTGGTTAGCACGCAACAAAAACATTTTCACCGTACCTCTGTACACGTCACAATAAACAAATCAAACATTTATTTAAATGTAGGAAAAATGCCAGTCAGCTGGAAGGAGAGCAGAAAGTTAGAGCAGGGAGTTATTTAGAGCTCCAGGGGCTAGTGGAATCAAGGGATATGGGGCGAAGGCAGGCACGGGTTACTGATTGTGGATGATCAGCCATGATCACAATGAATGGCGGTGTTGGCTCGAAGGGCCAAATGGCCTCCTCCTGCATCTATTTTCTATGTTCCTAAAAGATGGACGAGGATGTTGCCAGGACTAGAGGGTGTGAGCTACAGGGAGAGGTTGAGTAGGCTGGGTCTCTATTCCATGGAGCGCAGGAGGATGAGGGGTGATATTATAGAGGTGTAAAAAATCACGAAGGGAATAGATCGGGTGGATGCCCAATGTCTTTTACACAAGTGGTGTCAAGAAACAGAGAATGTAGGATTAAGCTGAGAGATGAAAGATTATTAAGAACCTGAGGGGCAACGTTTTCATATGAAACGAGCTGCCAGGTACTTGTGAGGAGGAACTGCAGATGCTGGTCAAACTGAAGATAGGCACAGAGTGCTGGAGTAACTCAGCGGGTCAGGCAGCATCTCTGGAGAACATGGATAGGTGACGTTTCACAGAGTGCTGGAGTAACTCAGTGGGTCAGGCAGCATCTCTGGAGAGAAGGAATGGGTGATGTTTCGGGTTGAGACCCTCGGGAAGAAGAGTCTCGACCTGAAACGTCACCCATTCCTTCTCTCCAGAGAATGCTGCCTGACCCGCCGAGTTACTCCAGCATTTTGTGTCTATCCGTTTTAGACCAGCATCTGCAGTTCCTTCCTACACATTACCGACATAATCCGCTCACACTCCAAACGTAGCCCTCCCCCACCCTCCCTTTATAGAATAAACGGTGGTATAGGGCGGTCACGGTGGCGCAGCGGTAGAGTTGCTGCCTGACAGCTAATGCAGCGCCGGAGGCCCGGGTTCCATTCCAACTACGGGCGCCGTCTGTACGGAGTTTGTACGTTCTCCCCGTGACCTGCGTGGGTTTTCTCCGAGATCTTCGGTTTCCTCCCACACTCCAAAGACGTGCAGGTTTGGAGGTTAATTGGCTTTTACAATTATACTTCAAATTAAAATTTTACAAAGGCCAATTATAAGGTGTGAGAACCTTACCTAGCACTGTATGGAACATTACTGAGGTACAGTGAAATTCATTTTTGTGTACAGTTCAGTACAAGTATCACTATACATAAGCACTGAGGTACATTTTAGGTTTCTCAGGGAACTGTCTAGAGGATGGCCTGGTTATCCAAACAAGGAGGCAGATTATTATGCTGTCTGAGATGCTGCCTGACCCACTGAGTTACTCCAGCACTCTGTGAAACGTCACCTATCCATGTTCTCCACAGATGCTGCCTGACCCACTGAGTTACTCCAGCACTCTGTGAAACGTCACCTATCCATGTTCTCCACAGATGCTGCCTGACCTGCTGAGTTACTCCAGCACTCTGTGAAACGTCACCTATCCATGTTCTCCACAGATGCTGCCTGACCCGCTGAGTTACTCCAGCACTCTGTGAAACGTCACCTATCCATGTTCTCCACAGATGCTGCCTGACCCGCTGAGTTACTCCAGCGTTCTGCTTCCACCTCATGCTGTTAATGACCAGTTGAGACTAACTGTTCCCAGAAATGACGGAATGCTTTGGCTGAGGTGCGTGAAATATTTATGAATGGAGAGCTGGCGTGCTGCTCTGTGGGGCACTGAGCGAACAGGAGCGTTACCACAAAACCATCCATTAATTACTTCTGCGGGCACCCAACCCCGTCGTCATGGAAACAGAACATACTACAGGAGCTCTTCCAACACAAGTGTCCCCTCACTGTTCGAGTTGTGACCTCCACACGAGATGAAGATTGGTCTTTTTTCTTTGAAGGAACGTTTCTTGAAAAACATGTCATTGCTTCAGAGCTGAGGCCAAGCACAGCTTTATGTGGGAAGGAAGGGCAGAAGGTGGTTTAAACCGAAGATGGACATAAAATCCTGGAAGTAACTCAGCGGGTCAGGCAGCATCTGTGGAGAACATGGATAGGTGACGTTTCACAGAGTGCTGGAGTAACTCAGCGGGTCAGGCAGCATCTGTGGAGAACATGGATAGGTGACGTTTCACAGAGTGCTGGAGTAACTCAGCGGGTCGGGCAGCATCTCTGGAGAACGTGTCTATCATCTATCTGTACACTGTGAGTGGCTCGTCTGTGGAATTCATTGCCACAGACGGCTGTGGAGGCCAAGCCAATGGATATTCTTAAGGCAGAGATAGATTCTTGCCTGGTGTCAAGGGTTATGGGGAGAAGGCAGGAGAATGGGGTTAGGAGGGAGAGATAGATCAGCCATGATTGAATGGCGGAGTAGATTTGATTGGCCGAATGGCCTAATTCTGCTCCGATCCCTTATGACCTTATGTACTGCAGAGTCTCACAGGGTCATGGCGCCAGATGTTAATGCGTTGGACGTAATGTTGGGGTCACGGACTGTGAGGAAGGTTGTCAAAGTATACAGAGGGGTATAGTTCAGCTTTAAACCCCCTCCCCCCATTCCCACACTGACCTTTCTGTCCATTGTCAGAGTGAGGCCCAGTTGGGCCGAAGGGCCTGTTTCTGTGCTGTACGACTGTATGTTGAAGTTATTACCGCAGCTATTTACCATATACATTAATGACTTGGATGAAGGGATTAAAAATACCATTAGCAAATTTGCAGATGATACAAAGCTGGGTGGCAGTGTGAACTGTGAGGAAGATGCTATGAGGTTGCAGGGTGACTTGGACAGGTTGTGTGAGTGGGCGGATGCATGGCAGATGCAGTTTAATGTGGATAAGTGTGAGGTTATCCACTTTGGTGGTAAGAATAAGAAGGCAGAGTATTATCTGAATCGTGTCAAGTTAGGAACAGGGGACGTACAACGAGATCTGGGTGTCCTAGTGCATCAGTCACTGAAAGGAAGCATGCAGGTACAGCAGGCAGTGAAGAAAGCCAATGGAATGTTGGCCTTCATAACAAGAGGAGATGAGTATAGGAGCAAAGAGGTCCTTCTGCAGTTGTACAGGGCGCTAGTGAAACCACACCTGGAGTACTGTGTGCAGTTTTGGTCCCCAAACTTGAGAAAGGATATTCTTGCTATTGAGGGCGTGCAGCGTAGGTTTACCAGGTTAATTCCCGGATTGGCGGGACTGTCATATGTTGAAAGACTGGAGCGACTAGGCTTGTATACACTGGAATTTGGAAGGATGAGAGGGGATCTTATCGAAACGTTTAAGATTATTAAGGGGTTGGACACGTTAGAGGCAGGAAACATGTTCCCAATGTTGGGGGAGTCCAGAACCAGGGGCCACAGTTTAAGAATAAGGGGTAGGCCATTTAAAACGGAGATGAGGAAAAACGTTTTCAGTCAGAGAGTTGTAAATCTGCGGAATTCTCTGCCTCAGAAGGCAGTGGAGGCCAATTCTCTGGATGCATTCAAGAGAGAGCTAGATAGAGCTATTAAGGATAGCGGAGTCAGGGGGTATGGGGAGAAGGCAGGAACGGGGTACTGATTGAGAATGATCAGCCATGATCACATTGAATGGCGGTGCTGGCTCGAAGGGCCGAATGGCCTCCTCCTGCACCTATTGTCTATTGTCTATTGAAGTACAGGCGTGAGGATGGGAACAAGAAGACCTTTGTCGTTCCCCAGCTTATCGCCGTGGTCTCCCGTGATCATTCCCCCACCATGTCTCGACGTCGACAAGGTGTTGTTTACTCCAGTTCGCATCCTCCAGTAATGTAAAAGCTGACGGAATCTCCATAAAGAGGCAAAGAAGCTAAGTGCCGTTTGCTAATTTGGAATCGTTTACAGAATGATGTCGCTGCACATTGACTCTGATCTTCTGACATCAGAGACCCTGAACAACCAGATTCCTCGCTGGGCGTTTTCCACCTCCTTCTAAATCAACTCCGCACGGTGGCGCAGCGGGTGGAGCTGCTGCCTCACAGCGCCAGAGACCCGGGTTCCATCCCGGCTACGGGTGCTGTCTGTACGGAGTTTGTACGTTCTCCCCGTGACCTGTGTGGGTTTTCCCCGAGATCTTCGGTTTCCTCCCACACTCCAAAGACGTGCAGGTATGATGGATAATCGGGTTGGTGTAAATGTAAATGATCACTAGTGTGTTGTAGGATAGTGTTAGTGTGCGGGGATCGCTGGTCGGCGCGGGCTGTGCTGAAGGGCCTGTTTCTGCGCTGTATCTCTAAACTAAACTAAACTAAATCTCTTTCTAAATCAACATAGAAAAAAAACCTGGAGATGCTGGTTTAAATCGAAGGTAGACACAAAATGCTGGAGTAACTCAGCGGGTCAGGCAGCATCTGTGGAGAACATGGATAGGTGATGTTTCACAGAGTGTTGGGGTAACTCAGCGGGTCAGGCAGCATCTCAGGAGAGAAGGAATGGGTGATGCTTCAGGTCGAGACCCTTCTTTAGACTGGTTAGGGATAAGGGAGAAGGGAGATATAGACGGTGATGTGGAGAGATAAAGAACAATGAATGAAAGATACGCAAAAACGTAACGATGATAAAGGAAACAGGCCATTGTTGGCTGTTTTTTTTTTAGATTTTAGAGATACAGCGCGGAAACAGGCCCTTCGGCCCACCGGGTCCGCGCCGCCCAGCGATCCCCGCACACTGACACTATCCTACACACACTAGGGACAATTTTTATATTTGCCCAGCCAATTAACCTACATACCTGTACGTCTTTGGAGTGTTGGGTGAGAACGAGAAGCTGGTGCGACTTGGGCGGGGGAGGGATGGAGAGAGAGGGAATGCCGGGGCTACCTGAAGTTAGAAAGTCAATGTTCACACCGCTGGGGTGTAAGCTGCCCAAGCACAATATGAGATGCTGTTCCTCCCATTTGTGTTTGGCCTCACTCTGACAATGGAGGAGACCGTGGACGATTACTAGAGATGTCGACGTCTCACTGTTTGCACAAGTTATTACCAGAATGTTCTGATCCTTTTGTTTGTAAAATATTTGACTTCACAACCCTTGAGAAAATCAGGCTCCAACTCTCCCCCCAAAGCTGGCTGACACATCACTAAATGCCTCCTGTCCTTCCCATCACTTTATTTGTAGAGTTAAGCAGAGTAAATAGCTTTGTATTTCTTATGAGACCAGAGGGTAGATTCTGGTCGGTGTGGGGGGTAGGTCAGGCCAGGAGAAGATGAACCAAGTCGGTGATGGCTTTTACACAGAAGACAGACACTAAATGCTGGAGTTACTCAGCAGGACAGGCAGCTGAGCATCCACGGAGGCAGAGAGGAGAGCTCTTCAGCGGGTAGTCCATAGAGCTCAGAGGACCATCGGAACACAGCTACCAGCCTTGGAGGGCATCTACAACACACGATGATGCCTCAGAAAAGCCACCAGCATCCACAAAGACTCCCCACACCCCTGCAACAGTCTGTTCGAACTTCTACCATCGGGCAGACGATACAAGGCCTTCTACGCCCGCACCTCCAGACTCAGGAACAGCTTCATCCCCAGGGCCATAGCTGCTATGAACCGGTCCTGCTGAGCCGGATGGTCACATCGCACAGTGAACCGGCACAGATCTACTTGCACTTTATTCTGTTTTAAAACTGTTCCAATTTGTTTCATTGGGTTGTTTAAATTAATACTGACTAGCTAATTCATTTATTGCATCGTATGGGAGGCGCGTTCCCAATCTCGTTGTACCCCTGTACAATGACAATAAAGATATATTGTATTGTATTGTATTGAGATGGAATGGGTGACATTTCGAACTCTGGAGGTTGTCAATGAACCATTCTACATTTCCTTGCTTTGATCTGTCATTTTCACACCTTACCCTTCCATATCTCTAGTCCAACTCTCCCCCTGACTCTCAGTCTGAAGACGGGTCTCGACCCGAAACGTCACCCATTCCTTCTCTCCAGGGATGCTGCCCGTCCCGCTGAGTTACTCCAGCACTCTGTGCCTATCTTTGCTCTAAACCAGCATCTGCAGTTCCTTCATACACATTTGGGTATTACACAACTTTTATAAAAAAAACTTCTTGGAGCAGCATTAGGCCATTCGACTCATGGAGTCTCCTCCACCATTCACTCATGACTGATCTATCTTTCCATCTCAACCACATTCTCCTGCCTCACCCCATAAACCCTGACACCCGTACTAATCAAGAATCTGTCAATCTCTGTTTTAAATATATCCACTGATTTGTGGCCTCCACAGCCACCTGTGGCAATGAATCCCACAGATTCACCACCCTCTTGTTAAAGAAATTTCTCCCCATCTTCTTTCTAAAGGTACGTCCTTTTATTCTGAGGCTGTGCCCTCTAGTCCGAGACTCTCCCACTAGTGGAAACATCCTCTCCACATCCACTCTATCCACGCCTTTCCACTATTCTGTACGTTTCAATGAGGCCCCCCCTCATCCTTCTAAACTCCAGTGAGTACAGGCCCAGTGCCGACAAACTCTCATCATATGTTAACCCACTCATTCCTGGGATCATTCTTGTAAACTTGGATGAAGGGATTAAAAGTACCATTAGCAAATTTGCAGATGATACAAAGCTGGGTGGCAGTGTGAACTGTGAGGAAGATGCTATGAGGTTGCAGGGTGACTTGGACAGGTTGTGTGAGTGGGCGGATGCTTGGCAGATGCAGTTTAATGTGGATAAGTGTGAGGTTATCCACTTTGGTGGTAAGAATAGGAAGGCAGATTATTATTTGAATGGTGTCAAGTTAGGAAAAGGGGACGTACAACGTGATCTGGGTGTCCTAGTGCATCAGTCACTGAAAGGAAGCATGCAGGTACAGCAGGCAGTGAAGAAAGCCAATGGAATGTTGGCATTCATAACAAGAGGAGTTGAGTATAGGAGCAAAGATGTCCTTCTGCAGTTGTACAGGGCCCTAGTGAGACCGCACCTGGAGTACTGTGTGCAGTTTTGGTCTCCAAATTTGAGGAAGGATATTCTATGCTATGGAGGGCGTGCAGCGTAGGTTTACTAGGTTAATTCCCGGAATGGCGGGACTGTCATATGTTGAAAGACTGGAGCGACTAGGTTTGTATACACTGGAATTTAGAAGGATGAGAGGGGATCTTATCGAAACGTATGATTATTAAGGGGTTGGACATGTTAGAGGAAGGAAACATGTTCCCAATGTTGGGGGAGTCCAGAACCAGGGGCCACAGTTTAAGAATAAGGGGTAGGCCATTTAGAACAGAGATGAGGAAAAACTTTTTTAGCCAGAGAGTTGTGAATCTGTGGAATTCTCTGCCTCAGAGGGCAGTGGAGGCCAATTCTCTGAATACATTCAAGAGAGAGCTAGATAGAGCTCTTAAGGATAGCGGAGTCAGGGGGTATGGGGAGAAAGCAGGAACGGGGTACTGATTGAGAATGATCAGCCATGATCACAATGAATGGCGGTGCTGGCTCGAAGGGCCGAATGGCCTACTCCTGCACCTATTGTCTATTGTCTAAACCTCCTCTGGACCCTCTCCAGAGCCAGCACATCCTTCCTCAGATGTACAGTCTCTCCACTGACCGGATAGCACGCAACAAAAGCTTTTCACTGTACCTCGGTACATGTGACAATAAACTAAACTGAAAGAATATCCCAACGTTTAAGAAGCATTTAGACAGGTGCATGGATAGGACAGGTTTAAAGGGATATGGGCCAAACTGGCCAAGTGGGACTAGTGTAGCTGGGACATTGTTGGCCAGTGTGGGCAGGTTGGGCCGAAGGGCCTGTTTCCACACTGTATCACTCTATGACTCTATGAAGGGCCTGTTTCCATACTGTATCACTCTATGAAGGGCCTGTTTCCACACTGTATCACTGTGACTCTATGAAGGGCCTGTTTCCATACTGTATCACTCTATGAAGGGCCTGTTTCCACACTGTATCACTCTGTGACTCTATGAAGGGCCTGTTTCCATACTGTATCACTCTATGAAGGGCCTGTTTCCACACTGTATCACTCTGTGGCTCTATGAAGAGCCTGTTTCCATACTGTATCACTCTATGAAGGGCCTGTTTCCACACTGTATCACTCTATGACTCTATGAAGGGCCTGTTTCCATACTGTATCACTCTGTGGCTCTATGAAGGGCCTGTTTCCATACTGTATCACTCTGTGGCTCTATGAAGGGCCTGTTTCCACACTGTATCACTCTATGACTCTATGAAGGGCCTGTTTCCATACTGTATCACTCTGTGGCTCTATGAAGGGCCTGTTTCCATACTGTGTCACTCTATGAAGGGCCTGTTTCCACACTGTATCACTCTATGACTCTATCAGATATGGGGCCCCAATCTGCTCACAATACTCCAAATGCGGTCTGTCCAGTGCCTTATAGTTTAGTTCAGTTTAGTATAGTTCAACCTTTTTGTCATGTGTACCAAGGTACAGCAAAAAGCTATTTGTTGCGCGCTAACCAGCCAGCAAAAGACAATACATGATTACAATCAATCCGTTTACAATGTACAGATAAAGGGGTTTAAGAAAGTCATAGTTTAAGTAGGAAACGTAGGAATACAGATTTAAGAGATAGAGCTCTTGGGGCTAGTGGAATCAAGGGATATGGGGAGAAGGCAGGCACGGGTTACTGATTGTGGATGATCAGCCATGATCACAATGAATGGTGGTGCTGGCTCGAAGGGCCAAATGGCCTCCTCCTGCACCTATGTTTCTATGTTTAAGAGTGTGGAGTGAATGTAATGTGAATCACACATTATAGAGCCCCAGCAATCTAGCCCTTCGTGCTCCAGCGCAGAGTGTGTGGGCATTTGTGTGTGTGGTAAATTGAATGCCCGTTGGTAATGGGATCTGCTATTTGGTGCTGAGTTATGAGTGTCTCGGAAAGAATTTCTTCGCTTTGAGTGCAGTGAAGAGTCAAAAACTTGATTGTGACAGCACAATAATAAGTTGCTCTGTGGCCCAACGCTGGTGGATAATGAGGCTTTTGTGAACAAGCCCAATCCATTCCCTCTGGGCTAACTATATTAGGCTCACATTAGACAATAGACAATAGACAATAGGTGCAGGAGGAGGCCAATCGGCTCTTCGAGCCAGCACCGCCGTGATCATGGCTGATCATTCTCAATCACTACCACGTTCCTACCTTCTCCCCATACCCCCTGACTCCGCTATCCTTAAGAGCTCTATCTAACTCTCTCTTGAATGTATTCAGAGAACTGGCCTCCACTGCCTTCTGAGGCAGAGAATTCCACAGATTCACAACTCTCTGACTGAAAAGGTTTTTCCTCATCTCCGTTCTAAATGGCCTACCCCTTATTCTTAAACTGTGGCCCCTTGTTCTGGACTCCCCCAACATTGGGAACATGTTTCCTGCCTCTAATGTGTCCAACCCCTTAATAATCTTATACGTTTCGATAAGATCCCCTCTCATCCTTCTAAATTCCAGTGTATACAAGCCTAGTCGCTCCAGTCTTTCAACATATGATAGTCCCGCCATTCCGGGAATTAACCTAGTAAACCTACGCTGCCCGCCATTCTCATCCCATGTTCTACACAACTTTCAAGTTTCATCCTTTTATTTCACTTCTGGCTTCAGGTCTACTGGCTCTCAGCATTTCCATTTTTGCACGTTGCATCATTAATCGTAGAGGCTCTACAAGGCGCTGGTCAGGTTGCACTTGGAGTATCGTGAGCAATATTTGGGCCTCATATCTGAGGAAGGATGTGCTGGCTCTGGAGAGGGTCCAGAGGAGGTTTACTAGAACGATCCCTGGATATGAGTGGGTTATGAAAAGTGTTTGACCGCACTGGGCCTGTACTCGCTGGAGTTTAGAAGGACGAGGGGGTGAGGGGGGACCTCATTGAAACATACCGAATAATGAAAGGCCTGGATAGAGTGGATGTGGACAGGATGTTTCCACTAGTGGGAGAGTCTAGGACCAGAGGCCACAGCCTCAGAATTAAAGGACATTCTTTTTGGAAGGAGATGAGGAGGAGTTTCTTTAGCCAGAGGGTGGTGAATCTGTGGAATTCTTTGCCACAGACGGCTGTGGAGGCCAAGCCAATGGATATTCTTAAGGCAGAGATAGATAGATTCTTGATTAGTGCGGGTGTCAGGGGTTATGGGGAGAAGGCAGGAGAATGGGGTTAGGAGGGAGAGATAGATCAGCCATGATTGAATGGTGGAATAGACTTGATGGGCCGAATGGCTTAATTCTGCTCCGATCCCTTATGACCTTATGTTACTGCAGAGTCTCACAGGGTCGTGGCGCCAGATGTTAATGCGTTGGATGTAATGGTGGACGGGTTGGTTGGTAAGTTTGCAGATGATACCAAGGATTGCTGGGGTCACGGACTGTGAGGAAGGTTGTCAAAGTATACAGAGGGATATAGGTCAGCTTTAAACCCCCTCCCCTCCCATTTCCACACTGCCCTTACTGTCCTGGGCCTCCTCCATTGTCAGAGTGAGGCCCAGCGCAAATGGGAGGAACAGCACCTCATATTTCGATTGGGCAGCTTACAGCCCAGTGGTAGAGTCTTGATCCAAAACGTCACCCATTCCCTCTCTCCAGCGATGCCGCCTGTCCCACTGAGTTACTCCAGCATTTTCTGTACATCTTCAGTGCAAACCATCATCTGTAGTTCCATCCTGCACATTGCCTGTATCCTGGGTATTTATTCACAAAATGCTGGAGTAACTCAGCAGGTCAGGCAGCATCTCAGGAGAGAAGGAATGGGTGATGTTTCGGGTCGAGACCCTTCTTCAGACTGCCTTTATCCTGTATCTGTACACTGTGGACGGCTTGATTGTAATCATGTGTTGTCTTTCCGCTGACTGGATAACACGCAACGAAAGCTTTTCATTGTACCTCAGTACACCTGACAATAAACTAAACCAAAGACATTGTGGGCCGAAGGACCTGTTGTTGTGCTTAGTTTAGTTTGGTTTAGAGTTTACAGATACAACGTGGAAACAGGCCCTTCGGCCCACCGTGTCCGGACCGACCAGCGATCCCCGAACACTAACACTATCCTACACACACTAGCGAATATTCACAATTTTCACCGAAGCCAATTAACCTACAAACCTGCTCGTCTTTGGAGTGTGGGAGGAAGCCGAAGATCTCGGAGAAAACCCACGCAGGTCACGGGGGGAACGTACAAACTCCGTACAGACGGCGCCCGTAGTCGGGATGGAACCCGGGTCTCTGGCGCTGTGAGGCAGCAACTCTACCGCTGCGCCACCCTGCTGTATTGTTCTATCTTCTATGCATAAATGTTGTCGGTGGTATTCTTTTCAAAAGAGAACCTAGCACCTGAATGCGTGGGAGGAGAGAGGGATCCCAACTTTAGTTAGCTGAGTAGTTCAGGATGTCTGGAGCGTCGCTAGGCCGGAGATGGACTGTTGCCATGGCGACCAGAACCACACATTGCACAAAGGCTCTGGAGGTCACTGTGTAGTTTCTGTCGATCTCCTAAAGATTCAAATTGGATTTCTCAAGCAATATAATCCAGAATTTTGTTTCGGTTAAACCTTGTCTACCTTATAGACACCGCGATTCAGTTTCCTTTAGGAAGCAACTGCGGATGCAGGTTTAAACCGAAGATAGACACAGAGGTGTGGGAAGATAGTCTACAGAAGGGTCTCGACCCGATACGTCACCCATTCCTTCTCTCCAGCAGATGCTGCCTGACCCGCTGAGTTACTCCAGCACTCTGTGAAACGTCACCTATCCATGTTCTCCAGAGATGCTGCCTGACCCGCTGAGTTACTCCAGCATTCTGTGAAACGTCACCTATCCATGTTCTCCACAGATGCTGCCTGACCCGCTGAGTTACTCCAGCATTTTGTGTCCATGTTTCCACACTGTCTTATTCTATGACTCTCTCTATGAATCATATATAACATATAACATAACATATAACAACTACAGCATGGAAACAGGCCTGTCCGGCCCTACCAGTCCACGCCGACCATTCTCCCTGACCTAGTCTCATCTACCTGCACTCAGACCATAACCCTCCAATCCCCTCCTATCCATATACCTATCCAATTTACTCTTAAATAATAAAATCGAGCCAGCCTCCACCACTTCCACCGGAAGCCCATTCCATACAGCCACAACCCTCTGAGTAAAGAAGTTCCCCCTCATGTTACCCCTAAACCTTTGTCCCTCAATTCTGAAGCTATGTCCCCTTGTTGGAATCTTCCCCACTCTCAAAGGGAAAAGCCTACCCACGTCAACTCTGTCCGTCCCTCTCATAATTTTAAAAACCTCTATCAAGTCCCCCCTCAACCTTCTACGCTCCAAAGAATAAAGACCCAACCTGTTCAACCTCTCTCTGTAGCCTAAGTGCTGAAACCCAGGCAACATTCTAGTAAATCTCCTCTGTACCCTCTCCATTTTGTCGACATCCTTCCTATAATTTGGCGACCAGAACTGCACACCATACTCCAGATTCGGCCTCACCAATGCCCTGTACAATTTCAACATTACATCCCAACTTCTATACTCGATGCTCTGATTTATAAAGGCAAGCATACCAAACGCCTTCTTCACCACCCTATCCACATGAGATTCCACCTTCAGGGAACAATGCACAGTTATTCCCAGATCCCTCTGTTCCACTGCATTCCTCAATTCCCTACCATTTACCCTGTACGTCCTATTTTGATTTGTCCTACCAAAATGCAGCACCTCACACTTATCAGCATTAAACTCCATCTGCCATCTTTCAGCCCACCCTTCCAAAAGGCCCAAGTCTCTCTGTAGACTTTGAAAATCTACCTCACTATCAACTACTCCACCTATCTTAGTATCATCTGCATATTTACTAATCCAATTTGCCACACCATCATCCAGATCATTAATGTAAATGACAAACAACAGTGGACCCAACACAGATCCTTGGGGCACTCCACTAGACACTGGCCTCCAACCTGACATACAATTGTCAACCGTTACCCTCTGGTATCTCCCATTCAGCCATTGTTGAATCCATCTTGCAACCTCACTATTAATACCCAACGATTTAACCTTCTTAATCAACCTTCCATGTGGAACCTTGTCAAATGCCTTACTGAAGTCCATATAGACAACATCCACAGCCTTGCCCTTATCAATTTCCCTGGTAACCTCTTCAAAAAATTCAAGAAGATTAGTCAAACATGACCTTCCAGGCACAAATCCATGTTGACTGTTTCTAATCAGGCCTTGATTATCCAAATAATTATATATATTGTCCCTAAGTATCTTTTCCATTAATTTTCCCACCACAGACGTCAAACTAATAGGTCTATAATTGCTAGGTTTACTTTTAGAACCTTTTTTAAACAAAGGCACAACATGCGCAATGCGCCAATCTTCCGGCACCATCCCTGTTTCTAATGACGTTTGAAATATTTCCGTCATAGCCCCTGCTATTTCTGCACTAACTTCCCTCAATGTCCTAGGGAATATCCTATCAGGACCTGGAGACTTATCCACTTTTATATTCTTCAAAAGTGTCCGTACCTCCTCTTCTTTAATCCTCCTAATTTCCATCACTACTCTACTTGTTTCGCTTACCTCACATAATTCAATATCCTTCTCCTCGGTAAATACCGAAGAAAAGAAATTGTTTAATATCTCCCCCATTTCTTCCGGCTCAGCACATAGCTGTCCACTCTGACTCTCTAATGGACCAATTTTATCCCTCACTATCCTTTTGCTATTGACATATCTGTAGAACCCCTTGGGGTTTACTTTTACATTACTTGCCAAAGCAGCCTCATATCTTTTTTTCGCTTTTCTAATTTCCTTCTTAAGATTCCTTTTACATTCTTTATATTCCTCAAGAACCTCATTTACTCCCTGCCGCTTATATTTATTGTATATCTCCCTCTTTTTCCGAACCAAGTGTCCAATTTCCCTGGAAAACCATGGCTCTTTCAAATTATTATTCTTTCCTTTCCACCGAACAGGGACATAAAGACTCTGTACTCTCAAAATTTCACCTTTAAATATCCTCCATTTCTCTATTATATCCTTTTCATAAAACAACAATTTCCATTTCACTCATTTCACTCCAAAGTGCTCCTGAACACATACCTCCGTCACCTGACCCATCTCATTTCCTAACAGGAGGTCCAACACTGCCCCTTCTCTGGTAGGCACCTCTACGTATTGCTGCAAAAAACTATCCTGCACACATTTTACAAACTCCAAACCATCCAGCCCTTTAACAGAATGTGATTCCCAGTCTATATACGGAAAATTGAAATCACCCACAATCACCACTCTGTGCTTACTACTAATATCTGCTATCTCCTTACATATTTGCTCTTCCAATTCTCGTTCCCTATTTGGCGGTCTATAATACACCCCTATAAGTGTTGCTAAACCTTTCTCATTTCTGAGTTCCACCCAAACAGCCTCCTTAATCGAGCCTTCTAGTCTGTCCTGCCAAAGCACTGCTGTGATATCCTCCCTGACAAGCAATGCAACACCCCCACCTCTTGCCCCTCCGATTCTATCACATCTGAAACAATGAAATCCTGGAATATTTAATTGCCAATCGCAACCCTCCTGCAACCATGTTTCACTGATCGCCACAACATCATACTTCCAGATGTCAATCCAGGCTCTAAGCTCATCCACCTTTCTTACAATGCTCCTAGCATTAAAATATACACATTTAAGGGACCCATCATTTCTTATTCTCAGTTTATTTCTTTTCCCTTCTTTCTCTCCTACATATTGGGTCTGAGTGTTTCCCTTTTCTGCCTCCTGCCTCACACACTGCCTATTAGCTATCTGTGTTTGAGTCCCTCCCCCCAACCGTACTAGTTTAAAGTCTCCGCAGTTATTTTAGCAAATCTCCCCGCCAGGATATTGGTTCCCCTCGGGTTCAGATGCAACCCGTCCTTTTTGTAATCGAGGAGGTAGTTGAGGCAGGGACTATCACAACAGGTGTTACACCTCTTGTTTAGTTTAGTTTAGTTTAGTTTGGAGTTAAGTTTAGTTTGGAGATACAGTGCAGAAACAGGCCCTTCGGCCCATCGAGTCCGCACCGACCAGCGATCCCCGCATATTAACATTAACCTACACACAATAGGGACAATTTTACAGTTATACATTTTTACTGAAGCCAATTAACCTATGGCACGGTGGCGCAGCGGTAGAGTTGCTGCCTTACAGGGAATGCAGCGCCGGAGACCCAGGTTCGATCCCGACTACGGGTGCTGTTTGTACGTTCTCCATGTGACCTGCGTGGGTTTTCTCCGGTACTTTCGGTTTCCTTCCACACTCCAAAGACGTCCAGTTTTGTAGGTTAATTGGCTTGGTAAATGCTTAAATTTTTTTTTTTTAATTGTCCCTGGTGGGTATAGGATCGCTGGTCGGCCCGGGCCTGGTGGGCCAAAAGGGCCTGTTTCCTTGCTGTGTCTCTAAATTAAAATTAATTAAAATTACAAACCTCTACGTCTTGGAGTGTGTGAGGAAACCTGCACGGGTCACGGCGAGAATGTACAAACTCTGTACAGACAAGCACTCCTAGTCACGATCAAACCCAGGTCTCTGGCGCTGTAAGGCAGTAGCTCGACTGCTCCACCCTCCAGAGACAGTGAGATAATTCACCTCCACAGATCTCTCACCAATTCCAATACGCACTGAATCCCTCATCAATAACTATCGATCCAGTCTTTGCTGATGAATCTCATTGCCATTCATTAATCAAACCCACACTGCCACACTGAATGAGGAATAAAGAGCAGAAAATGATCAAGAAGACTTTCGGCACAATGACCTTCATCAGTCAGAGTATTGAGTATAGAAATTGGGAGGTCATGGTGCAGTCGTATAAGACATTGGTGAGGCCGCATTTAGAGTATAGTGTTCAGTTCTGGGCACCGTGTTATAGGAAAGATGTTGTCAAGTTGGAAAGGATACAGAGAAGATTTACAAGGATGTTCAATATGCAGGTAGCTTCAATATGCAGGTAGACTGGGAAAATCAGGTTGGTTCTGGACCCCAAGAAAGGGAGTTTGCAGTGCCTCCGAGATGGATTCTCAGAGCAGCTTGTAATGGAGCCTACCAGAGAGAAGGCAATTCTGGGTTTAGTGTTGTCCAATGAACCAGATTTAATAAGGGAACTCAAGGTAAAGGAACCGCTTGGAGGTAGTTATTCACAAAGTGCTGGAGTAACTCAGCAGGTCGGGCAGCATCTCGGGAGAGAAGGAATGGGTGACGTTTCGGGTCGAAACCCTTCTTGTGATCATAATATGATTAGTTTTAATCTGCAATTTGAGAGGGAGAAGGTTAAATCAGAAGTGTCAGTGTTGCAGTTGAACAAAGGGGACTATGAAGGCATGAGAGAGGAGCTGGCCAAGGTCGACTGGAAAGGGATCCTAGCAGGAATGACGGTGGAACAGCAATGGCAGGATCATAATCTGGAAGATGCAGGATCATTTCATTCCAAAGAGGAAGAAAGATTCTAAGGAGAGTAGGAGGCAACCGTGGCTGACAAGGGAAGTTAGGGATGGAATAAAACTAAAAGAAAAGATGTATAACACAGCAAAGAGTAGCGGGAAGCCAGAGGATTGGGAAACTTTCATAGGACAACAGAAAGTAACAGAAAGGGCAATACGGGCTGAAAAGATGAAGTACGAGGGGAAGCTGGCCAAGAATATAAAGAAGGACAGTAAAAGCTTTTTCAGGTATGTTAATAGAAAAAGATTAGTAAAGACAAATGTGGGTCCCTTGAAGGCAGAAACAGGTGAAATTATTATGTGTAACAAGGAAATGGTAGAAGAGTTGAACAGGTACTTTGGTTCTGTCTTCACTAAGGAAGACACAAACAATCTCCCAGATGTACTAGAGGACAGAGGATCTACAGAGACAGTGGAACTGAAAGAAATTTGCATTAGGGGAGAAATAGTATTGGGCAGACTGATGGGACTGAAGGATGATAAATTCCCTGGGCCTGATGGTCTGCATCCCAGGGTACTCAAGGAGGAGGCTCTAGAAATAGTGGACGCATTGGTGATCATTTTCCAATATTCTATAGATTCAGGATCAGTTCTTGTGGATTGGAGGGTAGCTAATGTTATCCCACTTTTCAAGAAAGGATGGAGAGAGAAAACGTAATTACAGACCAGTTAGCCTGACATCGGTGGTGGGAAAGATGCTGGAGTCAATTATTAAAGAGATAATAACGGTGCATTTGGATAGCAGTAAAAGGATTGGTCCAAGTCAGCATGGATTTATGAAAGGGAAATCCTGCTTGACTAATCTTCTGGAATTTTTTGGGGGGACGTGACAAGTAAAATGGATGAAGGGGAGCCAGTAGATGTAGTGTATCTAGACTTTCAGGAAGCCTCTGCCTGACCCGCTGAGTTACTCCAGCACTCTGTGAAACGTCACCTATCCATGTTCTCCAGAGATGCTGCCTGACTCGCTGAGTTACTCCAGCACTCTGTGAAACGTCACCCATCCATGTTCTCCACAGATGCTGCCTGACCCGCTGAGTTACTCCAGCACTCTGTGAAACGTCACCTATCCATGTTCTCCACAGATGCTGCCTGACCCGCTGAGTTACTCCAGCACTCTGTGAAACGTCACCTATCCATGTTCTCCACAGATGCTGCCTGACCCGCTGAGTTACTCCAGCACTCTGTGAAACGTCACCTATCCATGTTCTCCACAGATGCTGCCTGACCGAGGGCCTGTCCGACTAGGCTGTCGCCGACAGTTCGCCGGGGTGTCGCGGGCACGCTCGTGAGGAGTCTTCCAAAGATTGTAGTGGATCGTAGTGGATCTCTGCGCGTTGCTGAGAAATCAAACGGTTTGAAATCTCTCGGCGACAGCTGGCTTGTCGCCAGGTATCGTTGCTTATTGCGGGCGCTGTCTGTCGCATGCTGTCCCCAGGTTTGCTAGGTTCTCTTAGATGCATTTAGAAGCACATAATATTAAAATAAGTAAAGTAATTTCAAAATACCATAAAATGCTTGTGTTTAACCAATTTATTTACCGTCAGGACATTTGACAGGTAGATTGGAGGCGACAGTTTGACGGTCAGGTAAGCGTGGGAGTTTTCGCGATGTTTATGGCCATCAGCCATTACATTTAAAGTGGGCTCCCAACCCAGATATGCAACCCAGAAACCAGATATGCATCTCCTGTACATTTTCAATGAATGCCCACACACTTTTCACAAAAATCCACTGAAGCACTTAAAATTTTTTTTTTTTAATGCAATTATTAGTAAACTGGAAGTAAATTCAGTTTATTCCTTGTTACAGTGAAGCTTGGTTTTTAAGTAACCTATACAAGATGTTATAGTTCAAAACTCTCAAGTACTTACCGACTTGTCAGTGATTTCAGTGAAAACCAGGACGCCGGAGAAGCATTGACAGCGTGGGGATTTTGCGATGTTTCAGAAGACGGTGTAATCTCGATCTGACTCGGCATTGTCGTGGTCATTGTCGTGGACATTGTCGTGGTCATTGTCATGGTCATTGTTGCGGTCATTGTCGCGGTCATTGTCATGGTCATTGTCGTGGTCATTGTCGTGGTCATTGTCGTGGTCATTGTCATGGTCATTGTCGCGGTCATTGTCGCGGTCATTGTCGTGGTCATTGTCGTGGTCATTGTCGCGGTCATTGTCGTGGTCATTGTCATGGTCATTGTCGTAGTCATTGTCGTGGTCACTGTCATGGTCATTGTCGCGGTCATTGTCGTGGTCATTGTCATGGTAACTGTCGTGGTCATTGTCGTGGTCATTGTCGTGGTCACTGTCGTGGTCATTGTGGTGGTCATTGTGGTGGTCATTGTCGTGGTCATTGTCGTGGTCATTGTTGTGGTCATTGTCGTGGTCATTGTCGTGGTCACTGTCGTGGTCATTGTCGTGGTCATTGTCGTGGTCATTGTTGTGGTCATTGTCGTGGTCATTGTCGTGGTAACTGTCGTGGTCATTGTCGTGGTCATTGTCGTGGTCATTGTCGTGGTCATTGTCGTGGTCATTGTCGTGGTCATTGTCGTGGTCATTGTCGTGGTAACTGTCATGGTCATTGTCGTAGTCATTGTCGTGGTCATTGTCGCGGTCATTGTCGTGGTCATTGTCGTGGTCATTGTTGTGGTCATTGTCATGGTCATTGTCGTGGTCATTGTCGTAGGGTAAAAGAAAAGTTTGGCGATCTGCTACGACTTTGACAGTCGCCAAAAAGATTGTCTAAGTGGGATAGGCCCAGCAATTTGTGTCTACCTTCGATTTTATCAGCATCTGCAGATGTTTTCCTATCCATGTACCTGTCTAACTACTTCGTAAACGTTGGGATATTCCCAACCTCCTCCAGCAGCTCGTTCCATACACCCAACACCCTTTGTGTGTAAAAGTTACCCCTCAGATTCCTATTAAATCTTTTCCGCTTCACCTTAAACCCAAGCCCTCTGGTCCTCGATTCCACTACTCTGGGCAAGAGACTGCATTTAAAGTCGCTGTACGTTGATTGAGAAAGAGGTTTAGTTTAGTTTAGTTTAGAGATACAGCGCGGAAACAGGCCCTTCGGCCCACCGGGTCCGCACCGCCCAGCGATCCCCGCACACTAACACTATCCTACACCCACTAGGGACAATTGTTACGTTTACCGAGCCAATTAACCTACAAACCTGCACGTCTTTGGAATGTGGGAGGAAACCGAAGATCTCGGAGAAAACCCACGCAGGGCACGGGGAGAACGTACAAACTCCGTACAGACGGCGCCCGTAGTCAGGATCGAACCTGAGTCTCCGGTGCTGCATTTACTGTAAGGCAGCAACTCTACCGCTGCGACACCGTGCCGTGCGTGCGGTTTGCGGGAACTGCTCTCGTACATCAAGCGCGCGGGCCGATGGGAATTTGTAGACTTTGAATAACGTCGCCATTATAATGGCAGCGCCCGCATGTGTAATATAAGCAAAATTAATCTCACTATGCAGTTGCACATGTGACAATTAAACCACTAATGAACTGTTGACCTATTTCAGCCATGATTGAATGATGGAGTAGACTTGATGGGCTGAATGGCCTAATACTTCTCCTATCATAGAAAACATAGAAAATAGGTGCAGGAGGAGGCCGTTTGGCCCTTCGAGCCAGCACCGCCATTCATCGTGATCATGGCTGATCATCCACAATCAGTAACCTGCCTTCTCCCCATATCCCTTGATTCCACTAGCCCCTGGAGCTCTATCTAACTCTCTTTTAAATTCATCCAGTGAATTGGCCACCACTGTCTTCTGCGGCAGAGAATTCACAACTCTCTGGGTGAAAAAGTTTCTTCTCACCTCAGTTTTAAACGGCCTCCCCTTTATTCTTAGACTGTGTGGCCCCTGGTTCCGGACTCCACCAACATTGGGAACATGTTTCCTGCCTCTAGCGTGTCCAATCCCTTAATAATATTATATGTTTCAATAAGATCCCCTCTCACCCTTCTAAATTCCAGAGTATACAAGCCCAGTCGCTCAAGTCTTTCAACGTACGACAGTCCCGCCATTCCGAGAATTAACCTAGTGAACCTACGCTGCATGCCCTCAACAGCAAGAATATCCTTCCTCAAATTTGTCCAGTCCTTTTATAATTTTATAGACAATAGACAATAGGTGCAGGAGTAGGCCATTCAGCCCTTCGAGCCAGCACCGCCATTCAATGCGATCATGGCTGATCACTCTCAATCAGTACCCCGTTCCTGCCTTCTCCCCATACCCCCTCACTCCGCTATCCTTAAGAGCTCTATCCAGCTCTCTCTTGAAAGCATCCAACGAACTGGCCTCCACTGCCTTCTGAGGCAGAGAATTCCACACCTTCACCACTCTCTGACTGAAAAAGTTCTTCCTCATCTCCGTTCTAAATGGCCTACCCCTTATTCTTAAACTGTGGCCCCTTGTTCTGGACTCCCCCAACATTGGGAACATGTTTCCTGCCTCTAATGTGTCCAATCCCCTAATTATCTTATATGTTTCAATAAGATCCCCCCTCATCCTTCTAAATTCCAATGTATACAAGCCTAATTGCTCCAGCCTTTCAACATACGACAGTCCCGCCATTCCGGGAATTAACCTAGTGAACCTACGCTGCACGCCCTCAATAGCAAGAATATCCTTCCACAAATTTGGATTCCAAAACTGCACACAGTACTCCAGGTGCGGTCTCACCAGGGCCCTGTACAACTGCACACAGTACTCCAGGTGCGGTCTCACCAGGGCCCGGTACAACTGTAGAAGGACTCATTGCAAACCCTCAGACTATCCTTAATCGGATTTTATCTTGCACGCTATGTTATCCTGTATCTGTACACTGTGGACGGCTCGATTGTAATCATGTAAGGTCTTTCCACTGACTGGTTGGCACGCAACAAAGGCTTTTCACTGTACCTCGGTACACGTGACAATAAGATGAGGAAATGAGGAAAATCTTCCTCGGAGATGAGGAAAAAGAGAGAACTAGATAGACAATAGACAATAGGTGCAGGAGGAGGCCATTCGGCCCTTCGAGCCAGCACCACCATTCAATGTGATCATGGCTGATCATTCTCAATCAGTACCCCGTTCCTGACTTCTCCCCATACCGCCTGACTCCGCTATCCTTAAGGGCTCTATCTAGCTCTCTCTTGAATACATTCAGAGAATTGGCCTCCACTGCCTTCTGAGGCAGAGAATTCCACAGATTCACAACTCTCTGACTGAAAAAGTTTTTCCTCATCTCCGTTCTAAATGGCCGACCCCTTATTCTTAAACTGTGGCCCCTGGTTCTGGACTCTCCCAACATTGGGAACATGTTTCCTGCCTCTAACGTGTCCAACCCCTTAATAATCTTATATGTTTCGATAAGATCCCCTCTCATCCTTCTAAATTCCAGTGTGTACAAGTGTTTAGTAGAGAGTGACTGCCCTTGATATCAGAGCAGCAATTCATAGAGTGATACAGCGTGGAAACAGGCCCAGCAGCCCAACTTGCCTACACCGACCAACGTTACTCATCTACGCTCGTCCCACCTGCCTGCGTTTGGCCCACATCCCTCAAAAGACGCACAGAGTCCTTTACCCAGATTAGGGGAATCGAGGACCAGAGGACATAGGTTCAAGGAGAAGGGGAAAAGATTTAATAGGAACCTGAGGGCCTCAGACCCAATATGTTGGCACTGATGATGTCTCTTTTCAATTTGAAGGAAAAATCTCCCAAACAGATTAATTAGGCTCTACCACCAGCCTTCTCTGTACACAGCTGTAATTAGATTAGCAATGTTGCCTTGCTATTACCAGACGTGTCCTCCCATAATCATGGTTATTTAATTAGAGATACATAATTGTAATGTGATTAGTTCCCATATAATTCACAACGAGCTGCCAAACCTGGATTATTATAAAATGCAGCAGGGCACCTTTGGAAAATATTCTAAGATATGCAATAATAAGTGATTCAAATGATAAAAGCATTTTTTTTTAATCTCCAGGGCTCTCTCTGAATCCAATTTTGCATACACAATTACTCTGAATGAAATTACTCCCTGATTTCCTTGGTAGTTTTAGACAAGCAAACTGTTCCAATTACACGTCTCAAAGCCATTTTTTCAAATACAGTGTAGGCATATATATATATATATATATATATATATATATATATATATATACATATATATATATAATATATATATATATATATATATATATATATATATATATATATATATATTTACCATGTCACATGTAAATAGAACATGGACCAGTACAGCACAAGAACAGGCCCTTCAGCCCACAATGGCCGTGCTGAACATGATGCTAAGACCAACCGTGATCCATATCCCTCCATTCCCGGCATATCCATGTGCCTGTCCAAGTCTCTTACAGTGCCCTCCATGTTTGGGACAAAGGCCCATCATTTATTTATTTGCCTCTGTACTCCACAAATTGAGATTTGTAATAGAAAAAAATCACATGTGGTCAAAGTGCACATTGTCAGAGTTTAATAAAGGCCATTTTTATACATTTTGGTTTCACCATGTAGAGATTACAGCAGTGTTTATATATAGTCCCCCCATTTCAGGGCACCATAATGTTTGGGACACAGCAATGTCATGTAAATGAAAGTAGTCATGTTTAGTATTTTGTTGCATATCCTTTGCATGCAATGACTGCTTGAAGTCTGCGATTCATGGACATCACCAGTTGCTGGGTGTCTTCTCTGGTGATGCTCTGCCAGGCCTGTATTGCAGCCATCTTTAGCTTATGCTTGTTTTGGGGGCTAGTCCCCTTCAGTTTTCTCTTCAGCATTTAAAATACATGCTCAATTGGGTACAGATCGGGTGATTGACTTGGCCACTCAAGAATTTACCATTTTTTAGCTTTGAAAAATTCCTTTGTTGCTTTAGCAGTATGTTTGGAATCATTGTCTTGCTGTAGAATGAACCGCCAGCCAATGAGTTTTGTCAAGTCAAATCAAGTTTATTTGTCACATACACATACACGATGTGCAGTGAAATGAATTTGAACTTGAGCAGATAGGATGTGTCTATATACTTCAGAATTCATTATGCTGCTACCATCAGCAGTTGTATCATCAATGAAGATAAGTGAGCCAGTACCTTCAGCAGCCATACATGCCCAGGCCATAACACCCCCACCACCATGTTTCACAGATGAGGTGGTATGCTTTGGATCTTGGGCAGTTCCTTCTCTCCTCCATACTTTGCTCTTGCCATCACTCTGATATAAGTTCATCTTCGTCTCATCTTTCCACAAGACCTTTTTCCAGAACTGTAGTTGCTCTTTTAAATACTTCTTGGCAAACTGTAACCTGACCATCCTATTTTTGCGGCTAACCAGTGGTTTGCATCTTGCAGTGTAGCCTCTGTATTTCTGTTCATGAAGTCTTCTGCGGACAGTGGTCATTGACAAATCCACACCTGACTCCTGAAGGGTGTTTCTGATCTGTCGGACAGGTGTTTGGGGATTTTTCTTTATTATAGAAAGAATTCTTCTGTCATCAGCTGTGGAGGTCTTCCTTGTCCTGCCAGTCCCTTTGTGATTAGTAAGCTCACCAGTGCTCTCTTTCTTCTGAATGATGTTCCAAACAGATGATTTTGGTAAGCCTAAGGTTTGGCTGATGTCTCTAACTGTTTTATTCTTGTTTCTCAGTCCCATAATGGCTTCTTTGACTTTCATTGGCACAACTTTGGTCCTCATGTTGATAAACAGCAATAAAAGTTTCCAAAGGTGATGGAAAGACTGGAGGAAAGACTAGGTGCTGAGAGCTCTCTTATACCTGCATTAAGGAGGCAATTAAACACACCTGAGCAATTACAAACACCCGTGAAGCCATGTGTCCCAAACATTATGCACTTTAACCACATGTGATTATTTTCTATTACAAATCTCACCATCCCACAGTTCATCACCTCCTGCACATGAATGGATGCCAGCCATCTCAAATTGTGGAGTGCAGAGGCGAATAAATAAATGATGGGTCTTTGTCCCAGACATTATGGAGGGCACTGTACACTCCACTATCGTATCTAACTCCACCACCACCCCTGGCAGCGCGTTCCAGGCCCCCACCACCCTCTGTGTAAAACACCTGCCCCACACATCTCCTTCAAACTTTGCCCCTTCAAGCTAGGCCCGGAAGGGTCTCGACCTGAAACGTCACCCATTCCTTCTCTCCCGAGATGCTGCCTGACCCGCTGAGTTACTCCAGCACTCTGTGAAACGTCACCTATCCATGTTCTCCACAGATGCTGTCTGACCCGCAGAGTTACTCCAGCACTGTGAAACGTCACCTATCCATGTTTTCCTACACGATGTATCTTGGCGTGTTTGTTTCTGCATCTTTCCTCTGCTGATGAAGAGTCCTTGACTATTTTTAGTTCAGTTTAGTTTAGTTTAGAGAAACAGGCCACTGAGTGCACTGACCAGCGATCCCCACACATTAACACTATCCTACACACACCAGGGACAATTGTACATTTACAACTTTACCGAAGCCAATTAACCTACAAACCCGCACGTCTTTGGAGTGTGGGAGGAAACCGGAGCACCCGGAGAAAACCCATCAAAGGTCACGGGGAGAACGTACAAACTCCGTACAGACAGCACCCGTAGTCGGGATGGAACCAGGGTCTCTGGCGCTGTGAGGCAGCAACTGTACCACTGCGCTATCGTGCCGCCCTAGACTTGATTCATCATCTGTCTCCCCATCGATGTGGCTTCCCAGCGCAGGGACTGCTTCAGGCATTTCCTGGTTTCACAGCGTAATGCTGTCATGTCCAGAGACATTTTACAATCCCGCACCGACTAGAAAATGGAGGGATGTCGGTTCACGGGGAACTTGGCTCCATGGAAGTGCAGCGTAGGTTCACGAGGTTAATTCCCGGGACGGCGGGACTGTCGTATGTTGAAAGAATGGGTCGACTGGGCTTGTATACACTGGAATTTAGAAGGATGAGAGGAGATCTTATTGAAACATATAAGATTATTAAGGGGTTGGACACGTTAGAGACAGGAAACATGTTCCCAATGTTGGGGGAGTCCAGAATCAGGGGTCACAGTTTAAGAACAAGGGGTAGGCCATTTAGAACGGAGATGAGGAAAAACCTCTTCACCCGGAGAGTTGTGAATCTGTGGAATTCTCTGCCTCAGAAGGCAGTGGAGGCCAATTCTCTGGCTGCTTTCAAGAGAGAGTTAGATAGAGCTCTTAAAGATAGCAGAGCCAAGGGATATGGGGAGAAGGCTGGAACGGGGTACTGATTGTGGATGATCAGCCATGATCACAGTGAATGGCTGTGCTGGCTCGAAGGGCCGAATGGCCTACTCCTGCACCTATTGTTTATTGTTACTGTCTGTCATCTGCATCAAGGATTTGGATGAGAACAAACAGGGCAAGATTAGCAAGTTTGCAGATGACTCTAAAGTGAGTGGTATTGCAGATAGCGAAGATGATGGGCAAAAATTACAGCAGGATCTGGATCGATTGGGCAGGTGGGCTGAGGAATGGTCGATGGCCTGGATGCTGTAGGCCCGGGCACTGTAGGCCCGGGCACTGTAGGCCCGGACGCTGTAGGCCCGGATGCTGTAGGCCCGGGCACTGTAGGCCCGGATGCTGTAGGCCCGGACACTGTAGGCCCAAGTGCTGTAGGCCCGGAAACTGTAGGCCCAAATGCTGTAGGCCTACAGCGTCCGGGCCTACAGCGCCCCCCGGGCCTAATACGGGACAATGGTGGGCACGTAAGAGACAAACAAATTTAGCCCAATATACGGGATGTCCCGGCTAATAAGGGACAGTTGGCAACCTTATCCTGCACACACAAAGTCACAAATATTCGCTCAAAATATTCAGCTTTATTGAAATCTAGTTTGGCCATAATTCCAACATACTTTATCATTTTGATAGAACAGAAGGCCTGACGGGCAAAACCAGAAAGATTCCACCATTTTCTTGATTTAGAATCTGCCCTCGACTGCCAACTTCTCAACGGAGCTTTTCTCAATATCTCGATGAATGGCGTTCACCTCCTGCTGGGTCAGTGTTCGTTCTGTGTGACGGTACATGATCCTGTAGCAGTGGCTCGTCTTTCCCGTCCTGCACAGAGAAACAAGGACACGTTTATCCACTGCACACACGAGCCACACTTACCACATCAGATAGGGTGAATGCACAGAGGCTTTTACCCAAGGTAGAGTGACGTTTCACAGAGTGCTGGAGTAACTCAGCGGGTCAGGCAGCATCTGTGGAGAACATGGATAGGTGACGTTTCACAGAGTGCTGGAGTAACTCAGCGGGTCAGGCAACATCTCTGGAGAGAAGGAATGGGTGACGTTTTGGGTCGAAACGTCATCCATTGCTTCTCTCCAGAGATGCTGCCTGTCCCGCTGAGTTACTCCAGCATTTTGTGGCACCCATAATCAGGATGGAACCCGGGTCTCTGGCGCCGTGAGGCAGCAACTCTACCACTGCACCACTGTGCCGCCCATCTGTGCTGCAAATCGGAAACTGATTCACAAAGCGACTGAGAGTGGATAATAAATTGGCGTCGAATGACAAAAGGCTGAGCGGTGTGTGTGCCTGGTTTCCACATCATGCCAGTCGGAAAGGAAAAAGTGAGATGATTGGACTAATTAATCAGTGCATCACAAGACTGTGTCAAGTTCATCTGACTGTACCAGAAAAATATTAATAAAATTACCAGCTTTGTACATTTGGAATATGTTTCCTGCCAGCACACGGACAGAGAACATAGAACAATACTACGCAGAAACAGTCTGAAGAAGGGTCTCGACCCGAAATGTCACCCATTCCTTCTCTCCAGAGATGCTGCCTGACCCGCTGAGTTACTCCAGCAGTCTGTGAAACTGCAGAGTGCCGGAGTAACTCAGCGGGTCAGGCAGCATCTCTGGAGAACAAGGATAGGTGACGTTTCACAGAGTGCTGGAGTAACTCAGCGGGTCAGGCAGCATCTCTGGAGAACATGGATAGGTGACGTTTCACAGAGTGCTGGAGTAACTCAGCGGGTTAGGCAGCATCTGTGGAGAACATGGATAGGTGACGTTTCACAGAGTGCTGGAGTAACTCAGCAGGTCAGGCAGCATCTGTGGAGAACAAGGATAGGTGACGTTTCGGGTCGGGACCCTTCCACTCATGACCCTAATCCAGTGGAATTAGATTAAGGTAACTTTAGAGAAACCGTGATGAACAAGAAAGTTGTGCAAAGTTTCAAACATAGAATGCAGCCAACCAATTTCTGATTTAATTTCAAATTGATTTAGTTAATTCATGGCTCAATTTAATTGATCCAAAATAGAATGAATTTCTTGACTGATGAAGGCACACTGGCCTTCTTAGCTCAGGGAATTGAGTATAAAATTGCAATGTTATGTTAGAGATGTACAAGACATTGGTGAGGCCACATTTGGAGTTTTGTGGTCAATTCTGGTCACCCTGCAATAAACTGGAAAGTGTGTCGGGGAGATTTAGGAGTCTGTTGACAGGACTCAAGGGCTTGAGCTACAGGGAGAGGTTGGGGCAGGCTAGGACTTTAGTTCTTGGAGCGCAGGAGGATGAGGGGTGATCTTATAGAGGTGTATAAAATCATCAGCGGAATAGATAGGGTGAATGCACAGAGGCTTTTACCCAGAGTTGGGGAATCAACAACCAGAGGACATGGGTTTAAGGTGAAGGGGAAAAGATTTAACAGGAATCTGAGGGGTAACCTTTTCACACAGAGGGTGGTGGGTGTATGGAACGAGCTGCCAGAGGAAGTAGTTGAGGCTGGGACTATCCCAACGTTTAAGAAACAGTTAGACAAGTTCATAGATAGCACAGGTTTGGAGGGACATGGTCCAAGCGCAGGCAGGTGGGACTAGGGTAGCTGGGACATGTTGGCCGGTGTGGGCAGGTTGGGCCAAAGGGCCTGTTTCCACACTGTATCACACTGTGACTCTATCGATGACTCGAGGAGGTAGTTGAGGCAGGGACTATCACAACAAGTGTTACACCTCTTGTTTAGTTTAGTTTAGAGATACAGCACGGAAACAGGCCCTTCGGCCCACCGATTCCGCGCCGCCCAGCGATCCCCGCACACTAACACTATCCTACACACACTAGGGACAACTTTACATTTATACCAAGCCAATTATCCTACAAAGCTGTACGTCTTTGGAGTGTGGGAGGAAACCGAAGATCTCGGAGAAAACCCTCGCGGGTCACGGGGAGAACGTACAAACTCCGTACAGACGGGACCGTACACCCGTGATCGGGATGGAACCCGGGTCTCTGGCGCTGTGAGCACTGTGAGGCAGCAACTCTTCCGCTGTACCACCGTGAGGCGCTACTCAGAAGAGGGCACATTGTGGTCGCTGTGGAAAGTGCCAGGGCAGTCAGGAGCTGCAGAGAGAGCGGTCTCTCTGGAAAGCACAACACAGTGGGGAGGAGAAGCAGTGACTGGTGGTGGGATGTGTAGGGAAAAAATGCAGATGCTGGTATAGACAATAGATGATAGACAATAGACAGGAGTAGGCCATTCGGCCCTTCGAGCCAGCACCGCCATTCAATGTGATCATGGCTGATCATTCTCAATCAGTACCCCGTTCCTGCCTTCTCCCCATACCCCCTGACTCCACTATCCTTAAGAGCTCTATCTAGCTCTCTCTTGAAAGCATCCAGAGAATTGGCCTCCAAAGCCTTCTGAGGCAGAGAATTTAAATCGAAGGTGGACACAAAATGCTGGAGTAACTCAGCGGGTCAGGCAGCATCTCGGGAGAGAAGGAATGGGTGACGTTTCGGGTCTCGAGATGCTGCCTGACCCGCTGAGTTACTCCAGCATATTGTGTCTACTGATGGTGGGATGTTGGAGAATGACGTGCTAGTGGCGAAGGCTAGTGGGGCGACAAGTGAGGACCAGGGGATCTCTCTCCATGTTCTGTAGTCATCCCCCAACAGCTTTGTACTGGTTCTCCTCCCTCCCACCTTTTCAGTCCAGAGGAAGGGGCTGGTGGGTGTGTGGAACAGGCTGCCGGAGGAGGTAGTTGAGGCAGGTTCTGTGTCAACAGTTAAAAGACACTTGGACAGGTACATGAAACAAAGAGTGGGGATAAATGGTCCCTTTCGGAATGGCAGGCAGTGACCAGTGGGGTACCGCAAGGCTCGGTGCTGGGACCGCAGCTATTTACAATATACATGAATGACTTAGATGAAGGGATTAAAAGTACCATTAGCAAATTTGCAGATGACACAAAGCTGGGTGGTAGCGTGAACTGTGAGGAAGATGCTATGAGGTTGCAGGGTGACTTGGACAGGTTGTGTGAGTGGGCGGATGCGTGGCAGATGCAGTTTAATGTGGATAAGTGTGAGGTTATCCACTGGTGGTAGGAACAGGAAGGCAGATTATTATCTGAATGGTGTCAAGTTAAGAAATGGTTAAGTACAACGAGATCTGGGTGTCCTAGTGCATCAGTCACTGAAAGTAAGCATGCAGGTACAGTAGGCAGTGAAGAAAGCTAATGGCATGTTGGCCTTCATGACAAGAGGCGTTGAGTATAGGAGCAAAGAGGTCCTTCTGCAGTTGTACAGGGGCCTAGTGAGACCGCACCTGGAGTACTGTGTGCAGTTTTGGTCTCCAAATTTGAGGAAGGATATTCTTGCTATTGAGGGAGTGCAGCGTAGGTTCACTAGGTTAATTCCCGGAATGGCGGGACTGTCATATGTTGAAAGACTGGAGCGACTAGGCTTGTATATACTAGAATTTAGAAGGATGAGAGGGGATCTTATTGAAACATATAAGATTATGAAGGGATTGGACAGGCTAGAGGCAGGAAACATGTTCCCAATGTTGGGGGAGTCCAGAACCAGGGGCCACAGTTTAAGAATAAGGGGTAGGCCATTTAGAACGGAGATGAGGAAAAACATTTTCAGTCAGAGAGTTGTAAATCTGTGGGATTCTCTGCCTCAGAAGGTAGTGGAGGCCAATTCTCTGGATGCTTTCAAACTCTGAATTTCCTCAGCTGTCTGAGGTGGTAAAGGCGCTGCCTTTAAGTTTGTGTATGTAAGGTCTGCACCATAAACGAACACAGCTTAATATGAAATTGGGTGATGAACGTAGGAATGTAAATAGAAGTTTTTGTAGTTTTAGTTTCAGAGATACAGCGCAGAAACAGGCCCTTCGGCCCACCGAGTCCGCGCCGCCCAGCGATCCCCGCACACTAACACTATCCCAAACACACTAGGGACAATTTACAATTTTACTGAAGCCAATTAACCAACAAACCTGCATGTCTTTGGAGGAAACCGGAGCACCCGGAGAAAACCCACGCAGGTCACGGGGAGAACGTGCAAACTCCGTACAGATAGCACCCGTAGTCGGGATGGAACCCGGGTCTACTGCGCTGGGAGGCAGCAACTCTTAAGTATAAGCGAGACAATCTTTTGCTCCACCATTCAATAAAGTTAAGGAGCATCTCGGGAGAGAAGGAATGGGCGACGTTTCGGGTCGAGACCCTTCTTCTGAAGAAGGGTCTCGACCCGAAATGTCGCCCATTCCTTCTCTCCCGAGATGCTGCCTGACCTGCTGAGTTACTCCAGCATTTTGTGAATAAATACCTTCGATTTGTACCAGCATCTGCACCAGTTATAACTGTACCAGTTATTTTCTTATAATAAAGTTAAGGACGTGCATCGATTAAGACTGATTTTATGGGTCACTTTGTTCCTTGAAATAATGAATGCCACAAGTTACTAATCGTTTGAAAAATATCAAGGCAGTCTGCATTGATGCTAAAATTATTATAAAGAATTGACTGGTGCGCCTGTAATGAAGTTTAGGCATCAATCATTTGGCCTCAGGATGTTCTGAGGAGGTGATTTGTGCGTACGTGTGTGCCGCGTCACCTCGCCACGAACGAACGTCATCTTGTGCCCCAGACCGACCCCTCTGGCAGCCAGCACTGGCAGAAGGGCATCTCAAGGGGGCACCAGCAGTCAGCACCCGCTGGCACCAGCACTCTGACAACATGCTGCCAGCACTGGAGGGTGTGAGCTACAGGGAGAGGTTGAGCAGGCTGGGTCTCTATTCCATGGAGCGCAGGAGGATGAGGGGAGATCTGATAGAGGTGTACAAAATCATGAGAGGAATAGATTGGGTAGATGCACAGAGTCGCTTGCCCAGAGTAGGGGAATCGAGGACCAGAGGACATAGGTTCAAGGTGAAGGGGAAAAGATTTAATAGGAACCTGAGGGGTAACTTTTTCACACAGAGGGTGGTGGGTGTATGGAACAAGCTGCCAGAGGAGGTAGTTGAGGCTGGGACTATCCCATCGTTTAAGAAACAGTTGGACAGGTACATGGATAGGACAGGTTTGGAGGGATATGGACCAAGCGCAGGCAGGTGGGACTAGTGTAGCTGGGACATTGTTGGCCGGTGTGGGCGAGTTGGGCCGAAGGGCCTGATTCCACACTGTGTCACTCTATCACTCTCACTCCTTGTCTCTCATAGGTACGGTGGCGCAGCGGGTAGAGCTGCTGCCTCACAGTGCCGGAGACCCGGGTTCCATCCCGACTACGGTAGCTGTCTGTACGGAGTTTGTACGTTCTCACCGTGACCTGCGTGGGTTTTCTCCGAGATCTAATTTTTCACCCACACTTCAAAGACGTACAGGTTTGTAGGTTAATTGGCCGTAAGGCAGCAACTCTACCGCTGTGCCACCGTGCTGCCCTGTAAATCACCCCTCGTGTGCAGGGAATGGGTGAGAAAGTGGGATAACAGAGAACTGGTGTGAACGGGTGATTGATGGTCGGCGTGGACTCGGTGGGCTGAAGGGCCTGTTTCCATGCTGTGTCTTTCAATTCATTTAAAAACTTAGCGGGTCAGACAGCATCAGTGGAGGGAATGGTTTTTTGGATCGGGACCCTTCTTCACACCCACTGTAGTGGGGAGAAGAAAGCCTGGAAGAGAGGAGGCGGCAGGACAAAGCCTGCCAAGTGATATCAGTATCCACCTATCACTTGCCAGGCCTTGTCATAACCCCACATCTTTTCTCTAGCTTGATGCTGCCTGACCCTCTGAGTTACTCCAGCACTCTGTGAAACGTCACCTATCCACATTCTCCTAAGATGCTGCCTGACCCGCTGAGTTACTCCGGCACTTTGTGGTTGTTTTTGTGCACCAGCAGCTGCAGTTCCCCATGTCGCGAGTATGTACGGGAAACTGCAACGCTGATCCAGAACCATGGTTACTTCAGCCCGACGATTGAACTGCCACATGCATTATGTAGATGTTTGGTGGCCACGTTCCAAGTCATCATAGCACTAATCAACAATCTATCTATCTCTGCCTTAAAAAGATCCACTGACGGCCTCCACAGACTTCTGTGGCAAAGAATCCCACAGATTCACCACCCTCTGGCTAAAGAAATTCCTCCTCATCTCCTTCCTGAAGGAACATCCTTTAATTCTGAAGCTGTGCCCTCTGGTCCCAGACTCTCACATGGACGCACGGTGACCGGGCTCTGCGATGACTGAGCCAGGCTTGCGGCTGAACGCATTAAACAGCTGCTGCTGAGTAAAAATAGAGAGCTGCAGAGGTCCCAAACCTGCAGCTTATCAATGACCTTGCTGCAGTCATAAAGCCCGCGGTCAATAATGCTTCACAGTGTTCACTTCCGCTCGGAACTCTTCAGTAAACGAATGAGTCCATTTCAGCCTCGCCACCCTGGGACATGGGCTTGTGTGGCAAGGCCAATCAGGGCGGTCACGGTGGCGCAGCGGTAGAGTTGCTGCCTTACAGCGCTTGCAGCGCCGGAGACCCGGGTTCCATCCCGACTGGAGGTGCTGTCTGTACGGAGTTTGTACGTTCTCCCCGTGACCTGCGTGGGTTTTATCCGAGATCTCCAGTTTCCTCCCACACTCCAAAGACGTGCAGGTTTGTAGGTTAATTGGCTTGGTATGAGTGTAAATTGTCCCTAGTGGGTGTAGGATAGTGTTAATGTGCGGGGATCACTGGTCGGCGTGGACTCAGTGGGCCGAAGGGCCTGTTTCCGCGCTGTATCTCTAAACTGAAATCTGTTGCCCGTCCCTAATTACCCTTGAGGAGGTAGGGTAGGCCCGTTCCCATAGCCGACTCCGAGGCCGACTCTGCGAGCCGGTATCTTGACCTCTGGAAGCTGAGGCGGACCATTGCGGTACCGTTGGACTCCTCTGGAGGCCGTGCCCTATGAACCCAGAGAGGCTCTGGACTAGGGTTGCCAACTGTCCCATATTAGTTGGGACATCCCGTATTTTGGGCTAAATTGATTTAATAGGGAGTGCTGTAGGCCCGGACACTGTAGGCCCGGACACTGTAGGCCCGGACAGTGTGGGCCCGGACACTGTAGGCCCGGACACTGTAGGCCCGGACACTGTAGGCCCGGACAGTGTGGGCCCGGACACTGTAGGCCCGGACACTGTAGGCCCAGACACTGTAGGCCCGGACAGTGTAGGCCCTGACAGTGTAGGCCCGGACACTGTAGGCCCAGAGGCTGTAGGTCTGGACGCTGTAGGCCCGGACACTGTAGGCGCGGACGTTGTAGGCCCAGACACTGTAGTTGCAGACAGTGTAGGCTGACGGAGTGTGTTCGGGGAGCAGGGCTGAGTGCGTCCGCTGAATGGAGGTTGCGTAGCAACTCGCCTCCCGGCTTGGGCGGCCGCCATTGTTGGAGCTGGAGCACGTGGCCGCTGGGTGGGTGAGGTCACGTGGGGCGCGGAGCGGTGACGTCACCTCTTGTGCCTGATTTTGGAGTGAGGAAATTGGCAAGCCTACTCTGGAACCAAGGGTATTGGAAAATCGGTGGTGGACCTGGATTTGAAAAGTCACCAATGAGGTAGATGGGAGGTCAGGACCGCTCTCTAGTTGGCGATAGGATGGTTCATTTGCCTGATAACAGCTGGGAAGAAACTGTCCCTGATTCCGGAGGTGTGCGTTGTCAAACCTCTGTGCCTCGTGCCTGCTGGGGGCAGCGAGAAATGTAGATGGAGCTAACGGAACTGAGATTTTGGAACAGTCCTAATGCAGGCAGGTAGAGCAGATTGCAGCACACTGCTGATTTGCAATTTGGAACTCACAGAAAGACTTTTCTACACCCTCTCCAAAGCCTTCCTGTAATGGGGGCGACCAGAACTACAAGCAATACTTCAAAGGCAGCTTGACCAAAGTCCTGTAGAGCTGCATCGTGACTTCTTGACTCTTACATTCAATGCCCCGACTGATGAAGGCATGCACACCTTCTAAACAGATTACTGTCTGATTCACCTGTACCCCATTGCGGACGTTGGACTTTGTGTCTGTGGAACTGATGGTACAATGCTGAGAACTATATTCTGCACTCTGTATCTTCCCCTTTGCTATGCCGATTGTACTTGAGTTTTGAGGGATGTGGGCCAAACGCAGGCAGGTGGGACGAGCGTAGATGAGACACGTTGGTCGGTGCAGGCAAATTGGGCCGATGGGCCTGTTTCCACGCTGTATCACTCTATGAATTGCTGCTCTGATATCAAGGGCAGTCACTCACTCCTAAACACTTGTACACACTGGAATTTAGGATGAGAGGGGATCTTATCGAAACATATAAGATTATTAAGGGGTTGGACACGTTAGAGGCAGGAAACATGTTCCCGATGTTGGGGGAGACTAGAACCAGGGGCCACAGTTTAAGAATAAGGGGTAGGCCATTTAGAACGGAGATGAGGAAAAACCTTTTCAGTCAGAGAGTTGTGAATCTGTGGAATTCTCTGCCTCAGAAGGCAGTATGGAGTTTGTACGTTCTCCCAGTGACCTGCGTGGGTTTCCAAAAGACTTATAAGTTTGTACGTTAATTGGCTTGGCAATATTTTAAATTGTCCCCAGTATGTGTCGGATAGAGTTAGTGTGCGGGGATCGCTGGTCGGCACAGACTCTGTGGGCCGAAGGGCCTGTTAGTGTGCGGGGATCGCTGGTCGGCACAGACTCTGTGGGCCGAAGGGCCTGTTAGTGTGTGGGGATCGCTGGTCGGCACAGACTCTGTGGGCCGAAGGGCCTGTTAGTGTGTGGGGATCGCTGGTCGGCACAGACTCTGTGGGCCGAAGGGCCTGTTAGTGTGTGGGGATCGCTGGTCGGCACAGACTCTGTGGGCCGAAGGGCCTGTTAGTGTGCGGGGATCGCTGGTCGGCACAGACTCTGTGGGCCGAAGGGCCTGTTAGTGTGCGGGGATCGCTGGTCGGCACAGACTCTGTGGGCCGAAGGGCCTGTTAGTGTGTGGGGATCGCTGGTCGGTACAGACTCTGTGGGCCGAAGGGCCTGTTAGTGTGCGGGGATCGCTGGTCGGCACAGACTCTGTGGGCCGAAGGGCCTGTTAGTGTGCGGGGATCGCTGGTCGGTACAGACTCTGTGGGCCGAAGGGCCTGTTAGTGTGCGGGGATCGCTGGTCGGCACAGACTCTGTGGGCCGAAGGGCCTGTTAGTGTGCGGGGATCGCTGGTCGGCACAGACTCTGTGGGCCGAAGGGCCTGTTAGTGTGCGGGGATCGCTGGTCAGCACAGACTCTGTGGGCCGAAGGGCCTGTTAGTGTGCGGGGATCGCTGGTCAGCACAGACTCTGTGGGCCGAAGGGCCTGTTAGTGTGCGGGGATCGCTGGTCAGCACAGACTCTGTGGGCCGAAGGGCCTGTTAGTGTGCGGGGATCGCTGGTCAGCACAGACTCTGTGGGCCGAAGGGCCTGTTAGTGTGCGGGGATTGCTGGTCAGCACAGACTCTGTGGGCCGAAGGGCCTGTTAGTGTGTGGGGATCGCTGGTCGGCACAGACTCTGTGGGCCGAAGGGCCTGTTAGTGTGTGGGGATCGCTGGTCGGCACAGACTCTGTGGGCCGAAGGGCCTGTTAGTGTGTGGGGATCGCTGGTCAGCACAGACTCTGTGGGCCGAAGGGCCTGTTAGTGTGTGGGGATCGCTGGTCGGCACAGACTCTGTGGGCCGAAGGGCCTGTTAGTGTGTGGGGATCGCTGGTCAGCACAGACTCTGTGGGCCGAAGGGCCTGTTAGTGTGTGGGGATCGCTGGTCAGCACAGACTCTGTGGGCCGAAGGGCCTGTTAGTGTGTGGGGATCGCTGGTCAGCACAGACTCTGTGGGCCGAAGGGCCTGTTAGTGTGTGGGGATCGCTGGTCGGCACAGACTCTGTGGGCCGAAGGGCCTGTTAGTGTGTGGGGATCGCTGGTCAGCACAGACTCTGTGGGCCGAAGGGCCTGTTAGTGTGTGGGGATCGCTGGTCAGCACAGACTCTGTGGGCCGAAGGGCCTGTTTTCGCACTGTATCTAGGGTTGCCAACTTTCCTGTACTAGCCAGGACATCCCATAATTTGGGCTAAATTGGTTTGTCCCGTATGGGACCGCCCTTGTCCCAAATTAGGCCCGGACAGCGCTGTAGGCCCAGACACTGTAGGCCCGGACACTGTAGGACATTGTAGGCCCAGGTTGCTTAGCAACTCGCGATCCCGGCCCGGGCGGCCGCCATTGGTGGGGCGGGAGCACATGGCCGCTGGCTGGGTGAGGTCAGATGGGGCGCGGGGCGGTGACGTCACCCTTTGTGAGTGAGAAAGTTGTCAACCCTAGCTGTATCTCTAAACAAGACTAAACTAATCCTACCTAATCGCTCACAGCCTCGACTCCTGGGAACATCGTCTCTGGACTCTCTCCAAACCCCACTCTTACAATTGGGTTTAATGAGAACTGGCGTAAAGGAGTAGGTAATCCATTACCATCGTGTTACAATCTCACCCGAAATTGGAAAGTGTTGAAAGTCATTTGAAGAATATTTCTTGCCAGGGAATAACTGGAAATAAAATAGTGACAAATTTGATAGCACAACCTTCTGTCACATTGACCCAATGACACTAAGATATATATATGAGAAAGTACTTGGTAAGATTAAAGAAGATCATGAAGCCTGCTATAAACCTGACAAATGACAATCACTGCCACATTCAGGTCAATCGGACAGATGAGAAGGTGAACAGCTCATATTTAAGTAAGAAACATTTGTTAATTGAAACATCAAATTTACACCTTCAGAGGATTTGGGGAAAATAACTGCAGATGTTGGTACAAATTGAAGGTGTCGCAAAATGCTGGAGTAACTCAGCGGGTCAGGCAGCATCTCTGGAGAGAAGGAATGGGTGACGTTTCGGGTCGAGACCCTTCTTCAGACTGATGCAGGGTCTCGACCCAAAACGTCACCCATTCCTTCTCTCCTGAGATGCTGCCTGACCTGCTGACTGAATTGGAAAGTGGTGATTTAGTTGACACGAGATGGGTGTGGACCCGCTGGACCCAAACCTCTCCTGCGGGCCCGGCAACCCACCCCCAACTGATGACCCGTGGACCCCATGCAATCAAATGGCCATCTCAAAATGGCGACCCTCCCCCAACTGCGCAATCGCTGTTCTGGCGGCCATCTTGCTGACGTGATGTACGTATGAGATCAACGACCCCCAACTGCCCAGGCGCGGATCCGTAAGTTTAAAAAGTGATCTATTAAAGTTTAAAAAGTGAACAACTTTTAAAATATAACTATCATTTGAAACTCAGACCAATGGCGAGGAAGGTGGACCTAAAATTGTTGCGCTATCGTGTACTGTTTTGGCTGTATTACGGGAACAAATATACAAGATGAGTGTTTTAGTGATATATATAGATGGATAGATCTTCTTATGGGGAAGGGCACAGTGGTGCAGCGGGTAGAGCCGCTGCCTCACGGTGACTGAGACCCAGGTTCAATCCTGACCACCAGTGCCGTCTGGGTGTGGAGTTTGCACATTCTCCCTGTGACTGTGTGGGTTTCCTCTGGGTGCCCCGGTTTCGTCCCAAAGACCCGCGGGTTTGTAGGTTGATTAGCCCTCTGTAAATTGCCCCTGGCATTCAGGGAGTGCACGAGAAAGTGGGATACCTTGGAACTAGTGTTAATGGGTGATCGATGGTCAGCCTGGACTAGAGGTTGCCAACTTTCTAACTCCCAAATACGGGACAAGGTGACGTCACCGCCCTAGCCCCCCGTGACCTCATCCAGCCAACGGCCACCTGCTCCCGCTTCACCAATGGCGGCCGCCCGGGTCGGGAGCCGGGTTTTTATGCAACCTCCGTTCAGCGAACACACTCGGCCCTGCTCCTCGAACTCACTCCGTTAGCCTACACTGTCCGGGCCTATATCGTTGTCCGGGCCTACATCGCCCCCCCGGGCCTATAGCGCCCCCCCAGGCCTACAGTGCCCCCACGTGACCTCACCCAGCCAGCGGCCACTTGCTCCCGCTCCACCAATGGTGGCCGCCTGGGCTGGGAGGTGGGTTGCTCGGCAACCTCCGTTAGACGGCGCGTGGGCCTACGGTGTCCGGGATTACAGCGGCCCCCGGGTTACTGTGTCCGGGCCTACAGTGTACGGGCCTACAGTGTCCGGGCCTACAGTGTCTGGGCCTACAGTGTCCGGGCCTACAGTGTCCAGGCTACAGTGTCGGCCATTTAGAAGTGAGATGAGGAAAAACATTTTCTCCCAGAGAGTTGTGAATCTGTGGAATTCTCTGCCTCAGAAGGCGGTGGAGGCCAATTCTCTGGATGCTTTCAAAAGAGAGTTAGATAGAGATCTTAATGAGAGTGGAGTCAAGGGATATGGGGAGAAGGCAGGAACGGGGTATTGATTGTGGATGATCAGCCATGATCACATTGAGTGGCGGTGCTGGCTCGAAGGGCCGAACGGCCTCCTCCTGCACCTATTGTCTATTGTCTAACTGAATCACAACATGCACAACCTCTCATGGTCATTCGAACGTACGTCAGGTACAAAATGAAAGTGCTGGATAATATCAAGTAATTAAAATTTCATATCATTGCTACATTAGTAAAATAATGTTGATATAGTACTGTAATAGTGTTTACTCTACGTGTTAATATCAAATTCTTTACAAAATGTTTCAATTTTTTATTCAGGCAACTGTAAATATTAAAATTGAAGTACGCTGTTTGATTTGGCATTCAGCTTAATAACACTGAAAACACACACCTCGTACAATATTAATGGCGGTTTAATGGCAATGAGAGGTCCAAGTGGATCAAAGGTAGGTAGGGCAAGAGGTGATCTTCCACCCAGGTTAGGAGATCATGGCGCTACTATGCCCACCACACTTAGATTTACCAGGATGTTACCAGGAGGGCAAGAGCAAGTTGGGCCGAAGGGCCTGTGTCCATGCAGTATGGCTCTATAACTGTGCCAGTCTCCACCAGCCACTGATTTATGGTAAAAATAACACACAGTGCTGGAGTAACTCAGCAGGTCAAGTCAAGTCAAGTCAATTTTATTTGTATAGCACATTTAAAACAACCCACGTTGACCAAAGTGCTGTACATCAGTTCAGAACGAACATACAATAGCACACAAACATAACAGCACATACATACACAGCACATACACATACAAATACATACAGCACATACACAGGTCAGGCAACATCTCTGGAGAACATGGATAGGTGACGTTTCACAGAGTGCTGGAGTAACTCAGCGGGTCAGGCAGCATCTGTGGAGAACATGGATAGGTGACGTTTCGAGTCGGGACCCTTCTTCAGATCAATGAGACAATCAGTCTGAAGAAGGGTAACGACCCAAAATATTGCCTCTACCTGTTCTGCAGAGATGCTGCCTGACCAGCTGAGTTACTCCAGCACTCTGAAACGTCACCTATCCATGTTCTCCACAGATGCTGCCTGACCCGCTGAGTTACTCCAGCACTCTGAAACATCACCTATCCATGTTCTCCACAGATGCTGCCTGACCCGCTGAGTTACTACAGCACTCTGTGAAACGTCACCTATCCATGTTCTCCACAGATGCTGCCTGACCCGCTGAGTTACTACAGCACTCTGTGAAACGTCACCTATCTGTGTCTGTGTCTTTTTTTTGTAAACCAACACCTGCAGCTTCTTGTGATTTGTGGTTGCTGTTAATGGAAGTTGGACAGTTCAGAATAGTTTAGTGATGACATCATCAGCTGGTGTACCACACGTTTCTCCATGGACACTGCATGATGTTTGTTCACAAGTTATAGGAGTAGAATTAGGCCATTCGGCCCATTGAGTCTATACCGCCATTCAATCATGGCTGATCTCTGCCTCCTAATCCTATTCTCCTGCCTTCTCCCCGTAACCCTTGACCCCCGTTCTAATCAAGAATTTGTCCATCTCTGCCTTAAAAGTATCCACAGACTTGGCCTCCACAGCCCTCTGTGGCAATGAGTTCCACAGATTCACCACCCTCTGACTAATGAAGTTCCTCCTCACCTCCTTTCTAATGGAGCACCCTTTAATTCTGAGGCTGTGACCTCTGGTCCTGGACTCTCCCACTAGTGGAAACATCCTCTCCACATCCACTCTATCCAGGCCTTTCATTAGTCTGTAAGCTTCAATCAGGTCCCCCCTCATCCTTCTAAACTCCAGCATCACTGGAGGCTGGACCAACAGAGACGACCCAGAACAGCATCCTTGCAGGTTGTAAATCGACACACTCACGCTGCAGTTATTTATCGTCCTAGCTGACCCATTTTGTAATAATTTAGTCTAGTTTAGTTTAGAGATACAGCACGGAAACAGGCCCTTTGGCCCACTGAGTCCGCGCCGACCAGCACTGTCCTACACACAATTTACAATTTTTATCAAAGCCAATTAACCTACAAACCCGCACGTCTTTGGAGTGTGGGAGGAAACCGGAGCACCCGGGGAAAACCCACGCAGGTCACGGGGAGAAAGTGCAAACTCCGTACAGACAGCACCCGTAGTCGGGATGGAACCCGGGTCTCTGGCGCTGTGAGGCAGCAACTCTACCGCTGCGCCACCGTGCTGCTCTTCTTGATCCGTCTGAAGAAGGGTCCCGACCAAAAACGTCTCCTATCAATTTAGAAACAAGGAACTACAGATGCTGGGTTTTTTTTTAAAGGACCCAAAGTGCTGGAGTAACTCAGCGGGTCAGGCAGCATCTCTGGAGAACATGGATAGGTGACGTTTCACAGAGTGCTGGAATAACTCAGCGGGTCAGGCAGCATCTCTGGAGAACATGGATAGGTGTCATTTCACAGAGTGCTGGAGTAACTCAGCAGGTCAGGCAGCATCTCTGGAGAACGTGGATAGGTTACGTTTCGGGACAGGGTCCTGATTGTGGGGAGGATGGAGGGAAGAGGGAGGAGATAGAAAGCTGACTATCTTATAGACAAAAAGCATCGCCTATCCAAGTTCTCCAGAGATGCTGCCTGCTGGGTTACTCCAGCACTTTGTGCCCTGTCTTTGTAAACCAGCATCTGCAGTTCCTTGTGTCTCTCAAGAGTCAAGAGTCAATTGCCATATGTTAAACAGGTCTGTATACACGGTGCTCATAGATAACATAATAAACCAACAAAAAAAGGTTAAATAAATAACAAATCCAATATTAGTGCAAAACAAAGCAAAGGCCCCTGGTCTCTAGTACAACCAAGAGTTTGGTTTAGTTTAGATTTTTGGTGTTCAAGGGCCTGGCAGTTAGAATCATAGAGTCATACTGTGTGGAAACAGGCCCTTCGGCCCACACCGACCATCATGCCCCATCTACACTATTCACACTTGCCTGCGTTTGGCCCAACCTGTCCTATCCATGTACCTTTCCAAACGTTGCAATAGTCCTCATCTCAACTACCTCCTCCGGCAGCTCACTCCACACAGCCACCGTGTTGGAAAGGAGCTGTTGCTGAGCCTGGAGGTCAGGCTTTTCAGGCTCCTGCACCTTCTTCTACCTTCAGTGATATCTAGGGTCGCCAACTTTCTAACTCCCAAATAAGGGCCAAAAGGTGACGTCACCGCCCCGCGCCCCACGTGACCTCACCCGGCCAGCGGCCACATGCTCCACCAAAGGCGACCGCCCGGGCCGGGAGGGGGGTTGCTAGGCAACCTACGTTAGGCGAACACACTCGGCCCCGCTCCCCGACCATACTCCGTTAGCCTACAGTGTTCGGGCCTACAGCGGCCCCCGGGCCTACAGTGTCCGGGCCTACACTGTCCGGGCCTACAGCGGCCACTGGGCCTACAGTGTCCGGGCCTACAGTGTCCGGGCCTACAGTGTTTGGGCCTACAGTGTCCGGGCCTACAGCGCCCCTCGGACCTAATATGGGACAAGGGTACGGGATAAACCAATTTAGCTCAAAATACGGGATGTCCCGGCTAATACGGGACAGTTGGCAACCCTAGTGATATCTGTGATGGTTTGATGGAAATTGGTGCAATGAACTGTGATGTCATCTTCAGAAAAATAGTCGTCAAGACTGACAGATTTAAAGTTACGCAAGACTGCTAGTTCCATTGCACAGGCCAAGTTTATTTTAGGCAAATATTCCTTGCTCAGGTTTTTTAAAAAAGTATTCAGGATGTTTAAGTGTCATTTCCATTTGTTTTTCACTCCTCAAGGTCAAAATGTCAGTGCCACAGAAATAGGACGCGGTTTCTACTTTTAGCACAACGAGTCAGCATCCAGAGCTCCAGCATCAGCTGCTCGAGCACAGTCATGGCCTCAGAGAGTCACACGGCACAGAAACGGGCCGTTCAGCCCAACTCCTGCATGCCGACCAACTAGGGTGCCTACTATAGCACTCCCAAATACAGGACAAGGTGACGTCACCGCGTGCCCACACCCAGCCAGTGGTCACGTGCTCCCGCTCCACCAATGGCGGCCGCCCGGACCAGGAGGCGGGTTGCGTAGCAACCGGCTACAGCGCCCCCCGGGCCTAATACGGGACAAGGGCGGTCCCGTACGGGACAAGCCAATTTAGCCCAAATTACTGGATGTGCCGGCTAATACGGGACAGTTGGCAACCCTACAACCAACATGTCCCATCTACACTAGTCCCACCTGACCGCGTTTGGCACATATCTCTAAACCAATCTTATGTATGCACCTGTCCACGTCATGGAGTCATCCAGCACAGAAACAGGCCCTTCGGCCCAACTCCTGTATTCCAACCAGCATGCCTCATCTACACTTGTTCCAGCTGACCGTGTTTGGCACATATCCCTCTCAACCGATCCTATCTATGTACCTGTCCACGTCTTAGAGTCGTTCAGCAGAGAAACAGGCCTTTGGTTCAACTTGCCCATGCCTACCAACACGTCCCATCTACACTAGTCCCACCTGTTTGCGTTTGGTCCATATCCCTCTAAACCTGTCCGATCCATGTACCTGTCCAAATGTTTCTCAAACGCTGCGATGGTACCAGCCTCAACTACCTCCTCTCGCAGCTCGTTCCATACACCCACCACCAAAAGTGACTCCTCAGGTACCTAGTTAATCATTCCCCCCCCTCACCTGAAACCCATGTCTTCTAGTTTTCGATTCCCCTACTCTGGGCAAGAGACTGTGCATCTACCTGATCCATTCCTCTCATGATTTAGGGGACCTCTATAAGATCACCCCTCATCCTCCTGCGCTCTAACGAATAGAGTCCCAGCCTGCTAAACCTCTCCCTGTAGCTCACACCCTCGAGTCCTGGCAACGTCCTTGTAAATCTTCTCTGTGGCCTTTCAGCATCAACATCAAGCATGATCTGATTGAACCGCGTGCAAAACAAAGCTGTTCTTCATTCTATCTCGGTGCACAATGTGGTTGTGGAGAAGACGTTTCCACGAGAGCTAGAGTCTCAGACCTGATGCCACAGCCTCAGAATAAAAGCACCTTCCTTTAGGAAGGAGATGAGGAGGAATTTCTTCAGTCAGAGGGTGGTGAATCTGTGGATTTCATTGACACAGACGGCTGTGGAGGCCACGTCAGTGGATATTGTTAAGGCAGAGACAGATAGATTGTTGATTAGTGCGGGTCTCAAGGGTTATGGGGAGAAGGCAGGAGAATGGGGTTGAGAGGGAGAGATAGATCAGCCATGATTGAATGGCGGAGTGGACTTGATGGGGCCGAATGGCCTAATTCTTCTCATAAGGGTCATCACTGTAGGCCCGGACACTGTAGGGCCCGGATACTGTATGTCTGGACACTGTAGGCCCGGACACTGTAGGAACAGACACTGTAGGCCCGGACACTGTATGTCTGGACACTGTAGGCCTGGACATTGTATGTCCGGATACTGTAGGCCTGGACACTGTATGTCTGGACACTGTAGGCCCGGACACTGTAGGCCCGGATACTGTAGGAACAGACACTGTAGGCCCGGACACTGTATGCCCGGACACTGTAGGCCCGGACACTGTAGGCCTGGACACTGTAGGGCCCGGATACTGTATGTCTGGACACTGTAGGCCCGGACACTGTAGGCCCGGATACTGTAGGAACAGACACTGTAGGCCCGGACACTGTATGTCCGGATACTGTAGGCCTGGACATTGTAGGCCCGGACACTGTAGGCCCGGACACTGTATGTCTGGACACTGTAGGCCCGAACACTGTAGGCCCGGACACTGTAGACCGGGGCCCGCTGTAGTCCCAGACAGTGTAGGCCCGGGCGCCACCTAACGGAGGTTGCGTGGCAACCCGCCTCCCGGCCTGGGCGGCCGCCATTGGTGGAGCGGGAGCACGTGGCCGCTGGCTGGGTGAGGTCACGTGGGGCGCGGGGATGGCGACGTCATCTTGTCCCGTATTTGGGAGTGAGGAGGTTGGCAACCCTTATGTGGCAATAAATGATAAACTGAAAGCCTAGCTGTATCTCTGTGCACACACTCGGCCTTTCCTCTCATTAAAGCTGGCGATCAAGGTCGGGTGGCAGGAGCTTGTTCCACATCAGCTGCTGGGGATTGAGGAGTGGTGCAGCCGGTTGGTGCAAGAAGGGAGAGCTAGCAGAGCGAGGCTGCGGGCAGGAGCGGAGTGGGAGAAGATGCTGCAGCAGCGAGCCGACGGTACACAGCCCGTCTGGTTCAAGGAGATATATGTCAATGCGTTCACACCTTCCCCAGTAATGCTTCTCTCCTTGACAACATCGCCGACTGCAAACCTAATTGTGTCTCAATTGGTTTCAGGAGAAGGCCTGCACTTGATCTTTCACATTCTCTGGTGATAGTCGTACTTGAGTCGTCTCCTAGTAACAAGACTCCGCACCGACCAGATAGATGCTCGCTGCCACCCAAATAACTCCCTGATACCACAGTGTTGGAATCATCGCAACTGCAAGCAGGATTTTATACCAGTATCGTTTGTTTGTCACACAAACCGGGCTGCAGTGAAAAGCTTTTATTGCCACAGTGGTAACCATTCAGTAGAAAGACTATACGTGATTACAATCCACCGTGCGCAGATAGAAATGGTGCTGTAGGAGTAGAGAACTAAAAGAGTGCACCGTGATTGTAATGCGTGATTACAGATCAAGGTTGTCAACTACCTCACTCCCAAATACGGGACAAGGTGACGTCACCGCCCCGCGCCCCACCTGACCTCACCCAGCCAGCGGACACGTGCTCCCGCTCCACCAATGGCGGCCGCCCGGGCCGGGAGGCGGGTTGCTAGGCAACCTCCATTAGGCGGCGCCCGGGCCTCCGGACCTAGACTGTCTGGAGCTAAAATGTCGGAAACCTAGAGTGTCGGGATGCTAAGCAGCGCCCGGGCCTACACAGTCAGGGATTGCAGCGGCCCCCGGGCTACAGTGTCCGGGCCTACAGCGTCGGGGCAGACAGTGTCCGGGCTTACAGTGTCTGGGCCTAGTGTGCTGGCTTACAGTGTCCGGGCCTACAGCGCCGTCCGGGCCTAATACAGGACAAGGGCAGTCCCGTATGGGAAAAACAAATTAGCCCAAAATACGGGATGTCCCGGCTAATACGGGACAGCTGGCAAACCTATTGCAGATCCACTTCTATGACCAGCACACAAAGAGTCGCCTGGGTTGGGCGCCATCTTTTCATTTGATTTATCATTTGAAATGGCCAGCTTCTTTTTTAGTTTCGTTTAGTTTAGGGACACAGCGCGGAAACAGGCCCTTCAGCCCACCGAGCCCGCAGCGACTTCGCACATTAACGCACTAGCGGGATAACATAGAACTAGTATGAACGGGCGATCCGTAGTCGGTGTGAACTCAGTGGGCCGAATGGCCTGTTTTCATGCTTTATGTTCCTGATGTTGGGGAAGTATTCGCTGGAATTTAGAAGGATGAGAGGGGGTCTTATTGAAACATATAAGATTATTAAGGGATTGGACACGCTAGAGGCAGGAAACATGTTCCCGATGTTGGGGGAGTCCAGAACCAGGGGCCGCAGTTTAAGAATAAGGGGGAGGCCATTTAGGACTGAGATGAGGAAAAACCTTTTCACCCAGAGGGTTGTGAATCTGTGGAATTCTCTGCCTCAGAAGGCAGTGGAGGCCAATTCTCTGGATGCTTTCAAGAGACAGTTAGATAGATCTCTAAAAGATAGCGGAGTCAGGGGGTATGGGGAGAAGGCAGGAACGGGGTACTGATTGAGGATGATCAGGCATAAATAATCACAGTGAATGGCGGTGCTGGCTCGAAGGGCCGAATGGCCTCCTCCTGCACCTATTGTCTATTGTCTATCTCTAAACTAAACCAATCCTTTCCCCCATAAGCTCATTCAGAAAAATGATTAGCCAGCCAGCATTAAACTTTCACACCCTCTCTCCTGCATCATTCTAAATTTCACAAAGCTCAAATATGTCAGGTTTGCAATTTTATGGATTAAAAGCTCTGCGTTGAGTAAATTGACATTGGCAATCCGATTACCTAAGCATTTTGTAAAATTTAATTCATGAACGACAGAACAGGTTTATGTTCATCTCAAAAAAATCTCCACTCGATTGCACGGGCAGAACTCGAAATGCATGACATTGGAAACAGGGAATTAGGAACTGTGATGATACATGCCGGAGAAGAAAAAGCCCATTAATCTTTCATCTCCAAGGACAGGGATTTATCTTTGGAGCCGGGCTGCACTTTAGCACGCCAGCTACTTGAGCTTCATTAGAGCCAGCAGTGACATGAAGTGAAATGCGAAATAGCCAGTGCGATGTGAAGCCCATGCATCATGATCATCAGATCCAGGGTTTGTCAACTTTAATGAGGGCTCGTCCTAGTTCGACAAATACACAGAGGCTTTTAATGTTGCGAAGGTAGCCAGAGAGGAGATATTTCTGCCTGAGAAAGGATTGTCGTTAAAATCAAACATAGATTCACAGGGTCATATAGTCAAAGAGTCATATAGTATGGAAATGGGCCTCTTGGTCACACCGACCATCATGCCCCATCTACACTAGTCTCACTTGCCTGTGTTTGGCCCATATCCCCCTAAAATCTGTCCTATAGCTAGAGTCATAGATAGAGTCATAGACAATAGACAATAGGTGCAGGAGGAGGCCATTCAGCCCTTCGAGCCAGCACCACCCATTCAATGTGATCATGGCTGATCATTCTCAATCAGTACCCCGTTCCTGCCTTCTCCCCATACCCCCTGACTCCGCTATCCTTAAGGGCTCTATCTAGCTCTCTCTTGAATGCATTCAGAGAACTGGCCTCCACTGCCTTCTGAGGCAGAGAAATCAATCATAGAGTCATAGAGTCATTGAGTCCTACAGCACAGAAAGAGGCCCTTCGGCCCATCGTGTCCGCGCCGCCCGTTACCAAACACAGTCTAATTTTAATCCCATTTTCCCGCATTTGGACCGTAGCCCTGAATGTTGTAGCATTTCAAGTGCCCATCCAAATGCCTCTTAAACGTTGTGAGTGTTCCCGCCTCCACCACCACCCCAGGCAGTGAGTTCCAGACTCCAACCACCCTCTGGGTGAAAAAGTTCTTTCTCACATCCCCCCGAAACCTCCCTCCCCTTACCCTGTATCTATGTCCCCTCATTGTTGAACCTTCCACCAGTGGAAGAAGTTCCCCGCCATCTACCTTATCTATGCCCCTCATGATCTTGTACACCTCGATCATGTCCCCTCTCAGCCTTCTCTGCTCCAGGGAAAACAACCCCAGTCTGCTCAGTTTCTCCTCATAGCCGAGGCCCTTCATCCCTGGCAGCATCCTGGTGAATCTCCTCTGCACCCTCTCCAAAGTTATCACATTGATACAGTGTGGAAACCAATTCACTAGATGAATTTAAAAGAGAGTTAGGTAGAGCACTAGGGGCTAGTGGAATCAAGGGATATGGGGAGAAGGCAGGCACGGGTTACTGATTGTGAATGATCAGCCATGATCACAATGAATGGCGGTGCTGTCTCGAAGGGCCAAATGGCCTCCTCCTGCACCTATTTTCTATGTCGGGACAGTTGGCAACCCTACTTACAGAGCCAGACACCTGGTGGGGTTCAATACTGATCCCAGGTACTGACTGTGTGGAGTTTGCACGCACTCTTGTAGTCTTCACCCAGGTGCTCCAGTTTCCTCCCACATCTATATCAATGATTTGAATAAGAACGTCCAGGGCGAGATTGTACACATGGATTTCAGTAAGGCATTCAACAGGGTTCCACATGGTAGGCTGCTCTGGAAGGTTAGATCGCATGCGGTCCAAGGAGAGATAGCTGAATGGATAGCAAACTGGCTCCATGGAAGGAAGCAGACGGTGATGGTGGAAGGTTGCTTCTCAGTCTGGAGGCCTGTGACTAGTGGTGTGCCTCAGGGTTCGGTGCTGGGCCCGTTACTGTTTGTCATCTACATCAATGATTTGGATGAGAACATACAGGGCAAGATTAGGGTGGTGAAGAAGGCGTTTGGTATGCTTGCCTTTATAAATCACAGCATCGAGTATAGAAGTTGGGATGTAATGTTAAAATTGTACAGGGCATTGGTGAGGCCGAATCTGGAGTATGGTGTGCAGTTCTGGTCGCCAAATTATAGGAAGGATGTCGACAAAATGGAGAGGGTACAGAGGAGATTTACTAGAATGTTGCCTGGGTTTCAGCACTTAGGCTACAGAGAGAGGTTGAACAGGTTGGGTCTTTATTCTTTGGAGCATAGAAGGTTGAGGGGGGACTTGATAGAGGTTTTTTAAATTTTGAGAGGGACGGACAGAGTTGTCGTGGGTAGGCTTTTCCCTTTGAGAGTGGGGAAGATTCCAACAAGGGGACATAGCTTCAGAATTGAGGGACAAAAGTTTAGGGGTAACATGAGGGGTAACTTCTTTACTCAGAGGGTGGTGGCTGTATGGAATGGGCTTCCGGTGGAAGTGGTGGAGGCTGGCTCGATTTTATTATTTAAGAGTAAATTGGATAGGTATATGGATAAGAGGGGATTAGAGGGTTATGGTCTGAGTGCAGGTAGATGAGACTAGGTCAGGGAGAGTGGTCGGCGTGGACTGGTAGGGCCGGACAGGCCTGTTTCCATGCTGTAATTGTTATATGGTTGTATGGTTATATGGTTATTAGCAAGTTTGCTGATGATACAAAAGTGGGTGGTTTTGCAGATAGTGAAGATGGTTGTGAACGATTGCAGCAGGATCTGGATCGATTGGCCAGGTGGGCAGAGGAATGGTTGATGGGATTTAACACAGGGAAGTGAGAGGAGTTGCATTTTGGGAAGTCTAACATGGGCAGGACCTACACAGTGAATGGTAGGCCTCTGGGGAGTGTTGTAGAGCAGAGGGATCTAGGAGTACAGGTGCATTGCTCCCTGAAGGTCGAGTCGTAGGTAGATAAGGTGGTCAAAAAAGCTTTTGGCACATTGTCCTTCATCAGTCAGAGTAATGAGTATAGAAATTGGGAGGTCATGTTGCAGTTGTATAAGACGTTGGTGAGGCCGTATTTAGAGTATTGTGTTCAGTTCAGGGCCCCATGTTGTAGGAAAGATGTTCAAGCTGGAAAAGAGTACAGAGAAGATTTACGAGGATGTTGCCAGGGCCAGAGGGTCTGAGCTCGAGGCTGAAGTTGAGTAGGCCGGGACTCTATTGCATGGAGCGCAAGAAGATGAGGGGTACATAGATACATAGAAAATAGATGCGGGGGTAGGCCATTCGGCCCTTCGAGCCAGCACCGCCATTCAATGTGATCATGGCTGATCATCCACAATCAGTACCCTGTTCCTGCCTTCTCCCCATACCCCTTGATTCCACTAGCCCTAAGAGCTCTATCTATCTTTTCAAAGCATCCAGTGAATCAGCCTCCACTGCCGTCTGAGGCAGAGAATTCCACAAATTCACAACTCTCTGGTGAAAACATTTTTTCTCATCTCCGTTCTAAATGGCCTACTCCTTATTCTTAAACTGTTGCCCCTGGCACTGGACTCCCCCAACATTGGGAACATGTTTCCCGCATCTAGCGTGTCCAATCCCTTAATAAATGTATGTTTCTATGAGATTCCCTCTCATCCTTCTGAATTCCAGTGTATACAAGCCCAGCCGTTCCATCCTTTCATCGTATGACAGTCCCGCCATTCTTGTGAACCTACGCTGCACTCCCTCAATAGCAAGAATGTCCTTCCTCAAATTAGGAGACCAAAACTGCACACAATACTCCAGGGCCCTGTACAACTGCAGAAGGACCTCTTTGCTTCTAAACTCAAATCCTCTCGTGATGAAGGCCAACATGCCATGAGCTTTCTTCACTGCCTGCTGTACCTGCACGCTTACTTTCAGTGACTGGTGTGCAAGGACACCCAGGTCTCATTGTACTTCCCCTTTTCCTAATCTGACACCATTCAGATAATAATAATAATAATAATAATAATAATAATAATAATGCATTACATTTATATAGCGCTTTTCTAAACACTTAAAGATGCTTTACAAGGTTTACTAAAACATAGAAAAAATAAAAATAAATAAGTAAACGAACAGAAAAGGAAAAATAAGGTGAGGTGACGGTCAGTGGTTGAAGGCAGTGCTGAACAGGTGAGACTTCAGTGATGTTTTGAATGAGGTGAGTGAGGAGGAGTCTCTGATGGTCTGAGGTAGTGAGTTCCAGAGGGTGGGAGCAGCGATGGAGAAAGCCCTGTCCCCCCAGGATCTGAGTTTGGTCCGGATGGGGGGGACAGGAGGTTAACAGCAGCAGAGCGGAGGGTACGAGTGGGAGTGTGTCTGTGGAGGAGGTCAGTCAGGTAGGATGGGGCCAGGTTATGGAGGGCTTTGTAGGTCATGAGGAGGAGTTTGTACTGGATTCTCTGGGGGATGGGGAGCCAGTGGAGCTTGTAAAGGACAGGGGTGATGTGGTCACGGGTCGGGGAGTGGGTGAGTAGACGGGCAGCGGAGTTCTGGATGTATTGGAGTTTATTGATGATTTTTGAGGGTGAACCATGGAGGAGGCTGTTACAGTAGTCCAGACGGGAGGTGATGAAGGCGTGGATGAGGGTTTCTGGGAGCTGTGGAGGAGAGGGATGGACGGAGACGGGTGATGTTTTTGAGGTGGAAGAAGGCTGTCTTGGTGATGTGTTTGATGTGTTTGTCGAAGGAGAGGGTTTGATCAAAGATGATTCCAAGATTCCGGATGTGAGGGGAGGTGGATACTGGGAAACCATCAATATTGAGGGTGAAGTTGTGGATGGATTTGGTGAGCGTTTTTGGACCAATGATGATGATTTCGGATTTGTCACAGTTTAGTTTGAGGAAATTGAATTGAAGCCAAGATTTTATTTCAGTGATGCAGTTTGTCAGGGTAGAGTGTGTGGCGGTGGAGATTGACTTGGTGGAGATGAGGAGCTGGATATCATCGGCGAAGCAGTGGAAGTGGAGACCATGACGGCGGATTAATTGACCAAGGGGGAACAGGTAGAGGATGAAGAGGAGGGGGCCAAGGACTGAGCCTTGGGGGACACCTTGGGGGAGGGGAGCGGTGGGGGATTTGCAGTTATTAATGGAGATGAACTGGTGCCTGTCGGAGAGGTATGATTTGATCCAGGATAGGGCAGTGCCGGTGATGTTAAAGGTGGTTTCAAGTCGGGTGAGGAGGATGGAGTGATTTATGGTGTCAAAGGCGGCGCTGAGGTCAAGTAGGATGAGAATGTTGAGGTTGCCAGCGTCAGAGGAGAGGAAAAGGTCGTTGGTGATTTTGAGGAGTGCAGTTTCAGTACAGTGGTTGGAGCGGAATCCGGATTGGAAAGTTTCATACAGGTTATTGGTAGAGAGGTGATGTTTGAGTTGAGAAGCTACAGCGCGTTCCAAAACTTTGGACAGAAAGGGTAGGTTGGAGATTGGTCTGAAGTTGTTTGGGGTGTCAGGGTTGTCCAGGTTTTTTCAGAATAGGGGTGACAGCAGCGATTTTGAGGGATGGCGGGACGATGCCAGTGGACAGGGAGGAGTTTATTGTTGCAGTGATAAGTGGAGAGAGAGCAGGAAGGCAGGCCTTGACAACGCTGGAGGGGATGGGGTCCAGAGAGCAGGTGGCAGTTTTCATTCCTGTGAAGAGGTCAGAGAGGTCGGTGGTGGAGACTGGGGAGAACTGAGACAGGGGTTGACAGGATAAGGGGGAGCAGGTGGTTTGAGGTGGAGCAGGTGCGGTGGTGGTTAAGGTGCTGTAGATGTTGTCTATTTTGCTTTGGAAGAATGAAAGGAAAGAGGTGCATTTGTCAACTGTGAATGATTGGGAGATGGTGTCCAGGGGGCTGAGGAGTTTGTTTATTGTAAAGAAGAGTGCTTTTGGGTTTCCGGAGCCAGAGTGAATTATTTGAGAATAGTAGGTGGAGTGGGCGCGGGAGAGGGCATCTTTGTAGTGCTGCAGGTGGTCTTTGTAGGCTTGGGAGTGAATTGTGAGACCTGTTTTGTTGCGGAGTCTTTCAAGTTGGCGGGCATGGGTTTTCATCACGCGGAGTTCGGGGGTAAACCAGGGAGCAGAGTGGGTGAAGGAAACTGTTTTGGTTTTTATAGGTGCAAGCTGGTCGAGGCAGGAAGAGAGAGTGTGGTTGTAGTAGTCAGTGAGGTCAGAGGGGCTGTGGAGGTCAACGAAGGGAGAGGCAGAGGCAGAGAGGGAGGTTGAGAGCGAGGTAGGTGAAACAGAGTTCAGCTTACGGAAGTTGATTTTGCGTTTTTGCCTTGGAGCTGGGGTGGGAATGTTGACAGACATGGTGATGGCTAAGTGATCAGAGAGGGTGGGGTCGGAGCCAGAGAGGTGATGTAGATTTAGTCAGTGGAGCAGACAAGGTCCAGAATGTGCCCACGGTTATGGGTGGGAAAATTGACATGTTGAGTGAGGTTAAAGCAGTTGAGTATTTCAGTGAAGTCAGCGGTTATTGTGGAGTCAGTGGAGTCCATGTGGATGTTAAAATCACCGAGGAGGAGGATTGAGGGGGAGAGAGAACAGAACTGGGTCAGAAAGTCAGAGAAGTCAGAAAGGAATGATGGGTGTGGTTAGGGAGGGCGGTAGACAACTGCCATGACTAATTGTGTGTGGCCAGAGAGTTTAAAAGCCAGGTGTACAAATGAAGGAGCAGATGAGATGGAGATGGGGCTGGTCTTGAAGTCCTGTCGGTGAATTACGGCAATCCCACCACCTCGGCCTTCCGAGCGTGGTTTATTGATGTAGGAGTATCCGTTGGGTATAGTGAGGTTGAGTGAGAGGTAATCCAGAGGTTGTTGCCAGGTTTCTGTCAGACAGAGGAAGTCCAGTTTATTGGAATAATCTGCCTTCCTGTTCCTGCCACCAAAGTGGATAACCTCACATTTATTTTATTGATCTTATTGAGGTGTATAAAATCATGAGAGGAATAGATCGGGTAGATGCACAGAGTCTCTTGCCCAGAGTAGGGGAATCGAGGATCAGAGGATATATGTTTAAACTGAAGGGGGAAAGATTTGGTAGGAATCTGAGGGGTAACCTTTTCACACAAAGGGTGGTTAGTGTTTCCAGAGCTGCCAGAGGAGGTAGTTGAGGCTGGGATATCGCAACATTTCAGAAACAACAGGACAGGTACATGGATAGGACAGGTTTAGGGGAATGTGGGCAAAACGCAGGCAGGTAGGACTAGTGTAGTTGGGACATGTTGGCCGGTGTGGGTAAGTTGGGCCGAAGGGCCTGTTTCTCCACAGTATGATACTATGACTCTATCACATAGGCATGTGAGTGTGTAGATTAGGACTGCAGATGCTGGCCTACACTGAAGATAGACACAAAATGCTGGAGAATTCAGTGGGTCAGGCAGCATCTCTGGACGAAAGGAATAGGTGGCGTTTTGGGTGTGTATCTTAGTTTAGAGATACAGCACGGAAACTGTATCGGCCCACCGGAACCAGCAATCCCTGCACATTAACACTATCCAACACCCACTATGGACAGTTTTTACATTTTACATTTACCAGGCCAATTAACCTACAAACCCACACGTCTTTGGAGTGTGGGAGGAAACCCAAGATCACGGAGAAAACCCACGCAAACTCCGTACAGACAGCATCCGTAGTCGGGATCGAACCCGGGTCTCCTGGCGCTGTGAGGCAGCAACTCTACCGCTGCACCACCGTGCCGCCCTGTGAAGAAAGCTGACCCGCTGAGTTACTGCAGCACTCTTTGAAACGTCACCCATCCATGTTCTCCACAGATGCTGCCTGACCCGCTGAGTTACTCCAGCACTCTGTGAAACGTCACCTATCCATGTTCTCCACAGATGCTGCCTGACCCGCTGAGTTACTCCAGCACTCTGTGAAACGTCACCTATCCATGTTCTCCACAGATGCTGCCTGACCCGCTGAGTTACTCCAGCACTCTGTGAAACGTCACCTATCCATGTTCTCCACAGATGCTGCCTGACCCGCTGAGTTACTCCAGCATTTTGTGTCTGTCGTAGGGTTATGGGTTAATTAGCCTCTGGCCCCTTGTGTGCAGGGAGTGAATCAGAAAGTGAGCAAATATAAAAGCTGTGTGAATGGGTGATCGGTGGTCAGTATGGACTTAGTGAGCCCGAGGGCTTGTTTCATAGTTGTATCTATCCATCAATCAATATGGGACTTTTAGAGTCATAGAGTTATGGAGTCATACGGCACAGAAACAGGCCCTTTGGCCAATGTATCTATGCCAACCGAGATCCCACATCTAAGCTAGTCTTATTTGCCCGTGTTTAGCCCCTATCCCTCTAAACTTTTCGTATCCATGTTACTGTCCAAGTGCCTTTTAAATTTTATGAAGATGTTGCCAGGACTAGAGGGTGTGAGCTACAGGGAGAGGTTGAGCAGGCTGGGTCTCTATTCCATGGAGCGCAGGAGGATGAGGGGTGATCTTATAGAGGTGTACAAAATCATGAGAGGAATAGATCCGGTAGATGCACAGAATCTCTTGCCCAGAGTAGGGGAATCGAGGACCAGAGGACATAGGTTCAAGGTGAAGGGGAAAAGATTTAATAGGAATCCGAGGAGTATCTTTTTTCATACAGAGGGTGGTGGGTGTATGGAACAAGCCGCCAGAGGAGGTAGTTGAGGCTGGGATTATCTCACCATTTAAGAAACAGTTGGACAGGTACATGGATAGGACAGGTTTGGAGGGTTATGGACCAAGCGCAGGCAAGTGGGACTAGTGTAGCTGGGACATTGTTGGCCGGTGTGGGCGAGTTGGGCCGATGGGCCTGTTTCCACACTGTATCACTCTGGGTAGACTGATGGGACTGAAGGCTGATAAATCCCCAGGGCCTGATGGTCTGCATCCCAGAGTACTTAAGGAGGTGGCTCTAGAAATAGTGGAAGCATTGGAGATCATTTTTCAATGTTCTATAGATTCAGGATCAGTTCCTGTGGATTGGAGGATAGCAAATGTTATCCCACTTTTTAAGAAAGGAGGGAGAGAGAAAACGGGGAATTATAGACCAGTTAGTCTGACATCAGTGGTGGGGAAGATGCTGGAGTCAATTATAAAAGACGAAATTGCTGAGCATTTGGATAGCAGTAACGGGATCATTCCGAGTCAGCATGGATTTACGAAGGGGAAATCATGCTTGACAAATCTACTGGAATTTTTTGAGGATGTAACTAGGAAAATTGGCAAGGGAGAGTCAGTGGATGTGGTGTACCTCGACTTTCAGAAAGCCTTCGACAAGGTCCCACATAGGAGATTAGTGGGCAAAATTAGGGCACATGGTATTGGGGGTAGGGTACTGACATGGATAGAAAATTGGTTGACAGACAGAAAGCAAAGAGTGGGGATAAATGGGTCCCTTTCGGAATGGCAGGCAGTGACCAGTGGGGTACCGCAAGGTTCGGTGCTGGGACCCCAGCTATTTACGATATACATTAATGACTTAGACGAAGGGATTAAAAGTACCATTAGCAAATTTGCAGATGATACTAAGTTGGGGGGTAGTGTGAATTGTGAGGAAGATGCAATAAGGCTGCAGGGTGACTTGGACAGGTTGTGTGAGTGGGCGGATACATGGCAGATGCAGTTTAATGTAGATAAGTGTGAGGTTATTCACTTTGGAAGTAAGAATAGAAAGGCAGATTATTATCTGAATGGTGTCAAGTTAGGAGGAGGGGGAGTTCAACGAGATCTGGGTGTCCTAGTGCATCAGTCAATGAAAGGAAGCATGCAGGTACAGCAGGCAGTGAAGAAAGCCAATGGAATGTTGGCCTTCGTAACAAGAGGAGTTGAGTATAGGAGCAAAGAGGTCCTTCTACAGTTGTACCGGGCCCTGGTGAGACCGCACCTGGAGTACTGTGTGCAGTTTTGGTCTCCAAATTTGAGGAAGGATATTCTTGCTATGGAGGGCGTGCAGCGTAGGTTCACTAGGTTAATTCCCGGAATGGCGGGACTGTCGTATGTTGAAAGGCTGGAGCGATTGGGCTTGTATACACTGGAATTTAGAAGGATGAGGGGGGATCTTATTGAAACATATAAGATAATTAGGGGATTGGACACATTAGAGGCAGATAACATGTTCCCAATGTTAGGGGAGTCCAGAACAAGGGGCCACAGTTTGAGAATAAGGGGTAGGCCATTTAGAACGGAGATGAGGAAGAACTTTTTCAGTCAGAGGGTGGTGAAGGTGTGGAATTCTCTGCCTCAGAAGGCAGTGGAGGCCAGTTCGTTGGATGCTTTCAAGAGAGAGCTGGATAGAGCTCTTGAGGATAGCGGAGTGAGGGGGTATGGGGAGAAGGCAGGAACGGGGTACTGATTGAGTGATCAGCCATGATCGCATTGAATGGCGGTGCTGGCTCGAAGGGCTGAATGGCCTACTCCTGCACCTATTGTCTATTGTCTATTGTCTATTGTGACTCTGTGATTCTAAATGCTGTTGTTGAAACTTCCTCAACCACCTCCTCCAGCTGATAGTCCATACACTAACCATCCTCTGGAGAAAAAGTTGCCCACCAGATACCTATTAATTCTTTCCCCTCTCACTTTGAACCTGTGTCCACTGGTTCTTGATTCCCCTACTCTGGGTAAGAGACTTTGTGCATCTACTGTAACCAATCTATTTCCCTCATGGTTTTGTACAGCTCTATTACATCACCCCTCATCTTCCCGCACAGCCAGGAATAAAGTCCTAGCCTGCTCAACCTCTCCCTGTAGCTCAGGGCCTCGAGTCCTGGCAACATCCTCGTACACTTTAATGGCAAGCCAGTCAGCTGTGGATACTACCCCTGTGGTCTCCATCTTGGAGCTCCCCTCACGGTCTCCACGTCGGAGCTCCCCCCTTGGTCTCCACCTTGGAGCTCCCCCCTTGGTCTCAGTGTCGGAGCTCCCCCTCTGGTCTCCACCTCGGAGCTCCCCCCGTGGTCTCCATGTCGGAGCTCCCCCCATGGTCTCCACCTCGGAGCTCCCCCCGTCGTCTCCACCTCGGAGCTCTCCCTCTGGTCTCCACCTCGGAGCTCCCCCTCTGGTCTCCCCCTCGGAGCTCCCCCTGTGGTCTCCACATCGGATCTCCCCCCGTGGTCTCCACCTTGGAGCTCCCCCCCTGGTCTTCACATTGAATAATAAATCTACTCGTGCACAGCAACACTTCCATTTCCGACTTGCGTAACATCTGACTGATACAGGGCTCCGCGATATGTGATCCTTACATCAAGGAGCATGTGTACTCCAAATGACACTCGCTCTTAAACACTGCCTGCTGACCCTCACATCCTTTATTGGTACGGTGGCGTAGAGGCAGAGTTGCTGTCTCACAGTGCCAGAGACCCGGGTTCGATCGTAACCATGGGTGCTGTCTGTGCTGAGTTTGTACGTTCTCCCCGTGACCGCATGGGTTTCCTCTGGGTACTCGTCCCCTCACACGTTTCAAACACGTGCAGGTTTGTAAGTTAATTAGCTTATGCAAAAATTGTACCTAGTGAAGTGTAGGATAGTGTTAGTGTGCGGGGATCGCTGGTCGGCGCGGACCCGGTGGGCCGAAGGGCATATTTCCGCGCTGTATCTCTAAAGTCGAATAGTGTCACAGAGTGATACAGTGTGGAAACAGGCCCTTCTGCCCAACTAGCCCACATCGGCCAACATGTCCCACTACACTATTCTCACCTACCTGCGCTTGGTCCATATCCCTCCAAACCTGTCCTATCCACGAACCTGTCTGACTGTTTCTTAAACGTTAGGATAGTCCCTGCCTCAACTACCTCCTCTGGCAGCTTGTTCCATACACCCACCACCCTTTGTGTGAAAAGGTTACCCCTCAGATACCTATTAAATCTTTTCCGCTTCACCTTGATCCAATGTCTTCTGGTCCTCGATTCCCCTACTCTGGGCAAGAGACTGTGCATCTACCCGATCTATTCCTGTCGTGATTTTGTACACCTCTATAAGATCTCCCCTCATCCTCCTGCGCTCCATGGAATAAAGACCCAGCTTGCTCCCTGTAGCTCACACCCTCTAGTCCTGGCAACATCCTCGTAAATCTTCTCTGAACCCTTTCAAGCTTGACAATATATTTCCTATAACATGGTGGCCAGAACTGAACACGATGTTCTAAATGCGGTCTCACCAGCGTTTTGTACAACTGCAACATGACCTCCCAACCTCTATACTCAATACTCTGACTGATGAAGGCCAGTGTGCCAAAACCTTTTCCGACCACCTTATCTACCTGCGACTCGACCTTCAAGGAACCATGCACCTGTACTCCTAGATCCCTCTGCTCTACAACACTACCCAGAGGCCTACCATTCACTGTGTAGGTCCTGCCCTTGTTCAACATCCCAAAATGCAACACCTCACACTTCTCTGTGTTAAATTCCATCAACCATTTCTCTGCCCACCTGGCCAATCGATCCAGATCCTGCTGCAATCGTTCACAACCATCTTCACTATCTGCAAAACCACCCACTTTTGTATCATCAGCAAACTTGCTAATCTTGCCCTGTGTGTTCTCATCCAAATCATTGATGTAGATGACAAACAGTAACGGGCCCAGCACTGAACCCTGAGGCACACCACTAGTCACAGGCCTCCAGTCTGAGAAGCAACCTTCCACCATCACCCTCTGCTTCCTTCCATGAAGCCAATTTGCTATCCATTCAGCTATCTAACAGAGAAACATATAAAATTGGTGCAGGAGGAGGCCATTCGGCCCTTCGAGCCAGCACCGCCATTCATTGTGATCATGGCTGATCGTCCACAATCAGTAACCCGTGCCTGCCTTCTCCCCTTATCCCCTGATTCCACTAGCCCCTAGAGCTCTATCTAACTCTCTCTTAAATCCATCCAGTGAATCGGCCTCCACTGCCCTCTGTGGCAGAGAATTCCACAAATTCACAACTCTCTGGGTGAAAAGGTTTCTTCTCACCTCAGTTTCAAATGGCCTCCACTTTATTCCAAGTCTGTGGCCCCTGGTTCTGGACTCGCCCAACATTGGGAACATTTTTTCCTGCATTTAGCTTGTCTAGTCCTTTTATAATTTTATACGTCTCTATAAGATCCCTTCTCATCCTTCTAAACTCCAGTGAATACAAGCCTAGTATTTCCAATCTTTCCTCATATGACAGTCCCGCCATCCCGGGGATCAATCTCATGAACCTACGCTGCACTGCCTCAATTACAAGGATGTCCTTCCTCAAATTAGGAGACCAAAACTGTACACAATACTCCAGATGTGGTCTTACCAGGGCCCTATACAACTGCAGAAGAACCTCTTTACTCCTATACTGAAATCCTCTCGTTATGAAGGCCAACATGCCATTAGCTTTCTTCACTGCCTGCTGTACCTGCACGCCAACTTTCAGTGACTGGTGTACAAGGACACCCAGGTCTCGCTGCACTTCCCCCTAACCTAACCTAACACCATTGAGATAATAATCTGCCGCCTTGTTTTTGCCGCCAAAGTGGACAATCTCACATTTATCTATATTATACTGCATCTGCCACGCATCTGCCCACTCACTCAACCTGCCCAGGTCACCCTGCAACCTCCTAACATCCTCTTCACAGTTTACACTACCACCCAGCTTTGTGTCATCCACAAACCTGCTAGTGTTGCTTCTAATTCCCTCTTCCAAATCATTAATATATATGGTAAAGAGTTGCCCCAACACCGAGCCTTGCGGCACTCCACTCGCCACTGCCTGCCATTCTGAAAAGGACCCGTTTACTCCTACTCTTTGCTTCCTGTCTGCCAACCGATTCTCTATCCATGTCAACACCCTACCCCCAATACCATGTGCTCTAATTTTGTCCTAGTGCATCAGTCACTGAAAGGAAGCATGCAGGTACAGCAGGCAGTGAAGAAAGCCAATGGAATGTTGGCCTTCATAACAAGAGGAGTTGGGTATAGGAGCAAAGAGGTCCTTCTACAGTTGTACCGGGCCCTGGTGAAACCGCACCTGGAGTACTGTGTGCAGTTTTGGTCTCCAAATTTGAGGAAGGATATTCTTGCTATTGAGGGCGTGCAGCGTAGGTTCACTAGGTTAATTCCCGGAATGGCGGGACTGTCGTATGTTGAAAGGCTGGAACAATTAGGCTTGTATACACTGGAATTTAGAAGGATGAGGGGGGATCTTATTGAAACATATAAGATAATTAGGGGATTGGACACATTAGAGGCAGGAAACATGTTCCCAATGTTGGGGGAGTCCAGAACAAGGGGCCACAGTTTAAGAATAAGGGGCAGGCCATTTAGAACGGAGATGAGGAAGAATTTTTTCAGTCAGAGAGTGGTGAAGGTGTGGAATTCTCTGCCTCAGAAGGCAGTGGATGCCAGTTCGTTGGATGCTTTCAAGAGAGAGCTGGATAGAGCTCTTAAGGATAGCGGAGTGAGGGGGTCTGGGGAGAAGGCAGGAACGGGGTACTGATTGAGAGTGATCAGCCATGATCGCATTGAATGGCGGTGCTGGCTCGAAGGGCTGAATGGCCTCCTCCTGCACCTATTGTCTATTGTCTATTGTCTATAGTCACCAATCTCCCGTGCGGGACCTTATCAAAGGCTTTCTGAAAGTCTAGATACACTACATCCACTGGCTCCCCTTCATCCATTTTACTTGTCACATCCTCAAAAAAATCCAGAAGATTAGTCAAGCATGATTTCCCTTTCATAAATCCATGCTGACCTGGACTTATCCTTTTACTACTATCCAAATACACCGTTATTACCTCTTTAATAATTGACTCCAGCATCCAGAAACTCTCTTTCCCTTTAACTCCATCCTTGACTGTCCCATTTGACCCCCCCCCCCCGCCCCCCTTATTTAGTTTAAACCACCCGTGTAGCAGTGGCAAACCTGCCCACCAGAATGCTGGTCCCCCACCTGTTGAGGTGCAATCCGTCCCTTTTGCACAATTCCCCCTTACCCCAAAACAGATCCCAGTGGTCTAAGAATCTAAATCCCTGCCCCCTGCACCAGTTCCTCAGCCACACATTCAGGTCCTGTATCTCCCTGTCCCTGCTCTTGACAGCACGAGGAACTATCTCTCCTTGGATCCCATGTGATCTAACCTTCCAGAGCAGCCTACCATGCGGAACCTTGTCGAACACCTTACTGAAGTCCATGTACATAACATCTACAGCTCTGCCCTCATCAACCTTTTTGGTCCCGTCTTCAAAAAAATCAATCAGATTTGTGAGTCACGTCCTCCCACGTACAAATCCATGCTGACTGCCCCTAATCAGCCCTTGCCCATCCAAATGCCTGTATAACCTATCCCTCAGAACACTCTCCAGTAACTTACTAACTACAGATGTTAAGCTCACCGGCCTATAGTTCCCAGCATTTTCCCTGCAGCCCTTCTTGAAAAAAGGCACATTTGCCCCCCTCCAGTCTTCTGGTGCCTCTCCTGTATTTAAGGACGACCTAGAGAGTTGTGAATTCACCCAGAGTTGTGAATTTGAGGAATTCTCCGAAGGTAGAGGAGGCCAATTCACTGGATGAATTTAAAAGAGAGTTAGATAGAGCTCTTGGGGCTGGTGGAATCAAGGGATACGGGGAGAAGGCAGGCACGAGTTACTGATTGTGGATAATCAGCCATGATCACAGTGAATGGCGGTGCTGGCTCGAAGGGCCGAATGGCCTCCACGTGCACCTATTTTCTATGTTTCTATGTAAATTTCAACAAGGGCTCCCGTAATTTCCTCTCTATTTTCCCACAAAGTCCTCGGATATATCTGATCAGGCCCTGGAGATTTGTCTACCTTCAAACACGACAGTACCTTCAGTACTTCTTCCATGGCAACACTGCACCAACTCATGTTCCCCAACTCCCCTCCCCACCTTCTCATCTTCTCACTCTCTGCTATTTAACGAGAATAAAGAAACAAAAAGGCCAGTGGACATCAAACAACAAATTTAACAACATCTGCAGTGCTTGGAAGGACCCCTTCTTCAACGTGTGTTTACATGGCAAGCCAGTGCCCAATCAAAGCACAAATAAGCCCTGGGCTGCCCTGCTGAATTTAGCTTTGTCATTTTCGCCATCATTACAATTGCAAAATACAGACTAATTAGATAATGCAGCCTATAAACTGCAGAATGGCAGCAGGGAGACGACAGCTGAAATTGATCTGGTACATATTGAATAATTTATAAACTTTGCACATTTGCTTCCTGTCTCTCAGTGCGCGCAGCTCAGTGACGCTGAGAGACGCCGCCAGGCAGTCTGCAGACACACACGCGCACACACACGCATGCACGCATGCATACACGCACACGCACGCATGCACACAAGCGCATGCACACACACATGCACACGCACTCATGCGCACGCACTCATGCGCACGCACGCAATCACGCACGCGCACACACACACACACACACGCATGCATGCACACACACACGCACGCATGCACACAGGCACACGTACGTACGCACGCACGCAATCACGCACGCACACACACACACACACACACACACACACACACACACACACACACACACACACACACACACACACACATGCGCACACACACAGGCACATACCACTGAGCTGGCTTCCACTTCTGGGAAATTCAATGCCATCTACACCGATCAGATAAAACATTATGACCTGATGAGCCAAAACATTATAACCCACCTGCCTAATATGCTGTTTAGAAACATAGAAAATAGGGGCAGCAGGAGGCTATTCAGCCCTTCGAGTCAGCACCGCCATTCAATATGATCATGGCTGATCATCTACAATCAATAACCTGTGCCCAACTTCTCCCCATATCCCTTGATTCCACTAGCCCCTGGAGCTCTATCCAACTCTCTCTTAAATCCATCCAGTGAATTGGCCTCCACTGCCCTCTGTGGCAGAGAATTCCACAAATTCACAACTCTGAGTGAAAAAGTTCCTTCTTACCTCAGTTTTAAATGGCCTCTGGGGAGAACATGGATAGGTGATGTTTTAGGTCAGGCTCTACTTCAGACAGCCATCTAAAGACTCCAGGCTGGAGAAGGGTCCTGACCCGAAACACTACCTATTATGACCCACTGAGTTACTCCAGCACTCTGTGAAACGTCACCTATCCATGTTCTCCACAGATGATGCCTGACCTGCTGAGTTATTCCAGCACTCTGTGCCTTTTCTGTCTAAACCAGCATCTGCAGTTCCTTGTGTCACCTCAAAGAGAGGCGGCACCAATACTGACGGTGGTTCACTGAGCTAGCGGTCGGATTTGTGGAGACAGTGAAGCCTTCCAGGTCAAGATCCTGAACTTTGGGGATGAATTATACTCTAATGCAGGGATATGGATATGTGCAGGCTGACAAGAGTTGGTCTTGCCATCATGTTCGACCTGCCTGTGGGCTGAAGGGCCTGCTCCTGTGATGTATTTGTCTATGTTCTGTTCTGAATTAATTCCTTGGAGTGTAGGAGGATGAGAGGTGATCTTATAGGGGTGTACAAGATCATGAGAGGAATCGATCGGGTAAACGCACAGCCTTTTACCCAGTCGGGGAATCGATAGGTTTAAGGTGAGGGGGAAAGATTTAATAGGAACCTTTAGAGGGCAACTTTTTAACTGAGCAGTGGGTGGGTGTATGGAACGAGATGCCGGAGGAGGTAGTTGAGGCAGGTAATATTGTAACGTTTCAGGGACATTTGGACAGGCACATGGATTGGATAACCCGTGCCTGCCTTCTCCCCATATCCCTTGATTCCACTAGCCTCTAGAGCTCTATCTAACTCTCTCTTAAATTCATCCAGTGAATCAGCCTCCACTGCCTTCTGTGGCAGAGAATTCCACAAATTCACAACTTTCTCGGTGAAAAAGTTTTTTCTCGCCTCAGTTTTAAATGGCCTCCCCTTTATTCTCAGATTGTGTAGCCCCTGGTTCTGGACACCCCCAACATTGGGAACATTTTTCCTGCATCTAGCTTGTCCAGTCCTTTTATAATTTTATATGTCTCTATAAGATCCCCTCTCATCCTTCTAAACTCCAGCGAATACAAGCCCAGTCTTTCCAATCTTTCCTCATATGACAGTCCCACCATCCCGGGGATTAACCTGGTGAACCTACGCTGCACTGCCTCAATAGCAAGGATGTCCTTCCTCAAATTAGGTGACCAAAACTGCACACAATACTCCAATACTACAGATGCGGTCTCACCAGGGCCCTATATCACTGCAGAAGGACCTCTTTACTGCAATACTCAAATCATTGGGTGCTATCCAGTCAGCAGAAAGACAATACATGATACAATCAGGCCCTTTACAGTGTATAGAGGAGTAGAGATTCAACAGTGTGGAGCGATCTGTGAGTGTAGATCTGCTTGTGTGGCAAGCACGCAAGTAGTTGCCTGAGTTGTGCCCCATCTAACTAAGAGAAAGTCCCCAAAAAACAACATATAAAATTCTTAGTGGATTGGACAAGGTCGATGCAGGAAAATAATAATAATAATAATAATAATAATAATATATTCCTTTATTCGTCCCACACCGGGGAAATTTACACCGGAAACATGTTCCCGATGTTGGCGGAGAGCAGAACCAGGGCTCACAGTTTAAGAATAAGGGGTAGGCCATTTAGAACGGAGATGAGGAAAAACTTTTTCACCCAGAGAGTTGTGAATCTGTGGAATTCTCTGCCACAGAGGACAGTGGAGGCCAATTCACTGGATGGTTTCAAGAGAGAGAGAGATTTGGTTCTTAGGGCTAAGGGAATCAAGGGATGTGGGGAGAGGGCAGGCATGGGTTTGTGGATGATAGACAATAGACAACTGGTGCAGGAGTAGGCCATTCGGCCCTTCGAGCCAGCACCACCATTCAAAAGCTGATCATTCTCAATCAGTACCCCGTTCCTGCCTTCTCCCCATACCCCCTGACTCCGCTATCCTTAAGAGCTCTGTCTAGCTCTCTCTTGAATGCATTCAGAGAATTGGCCTCCGCTGCCTTCTGAGGCAGAGAATTCCACAACTCTCTGACTGAATTTTTTTTTCCTCATCTCCGTTCTAAATGGGCTACCCCTTATTCTTAAACTGTGGCCCCTGGTTCTGGACTCCCCCAACATTGGGAACATGTTTCCTGCCTCTAACGTGTGCAACCCCTTAATAATCTTATATGTTTCGATAAGATCCCCTCTCATCCTTCTAAATTCCAGTGTATACAAGCCTTGTCGCTCCGGTCTTTCAACATAGGACAGTCCCGCCATTCCGGGAATTAACCTGGTGAACCACGCCCTCAATAGCAAGAATATCCTTCCTCAAATTTGGAGACCAAAACTGCACACAGTACTCCAGGTGCGGTCTCACTAGGGCCCTGTACATGATTGAGAATGATCAGCCATGGTCACAGTGAATGGCGGTGCTGGCTCGAAGGGCCGAATGGCCTCCTCCTGCACCTATTATCTATGTTTTCTATGTCTACGTTCCAATGACAGGGAACAAATCAGCATGTGATAACTGAACGACAGGATATCAGAACAACTGATCAAAGGAGCGGGCATTAAAACAAGATGAGATGGAAAGATTTAGAGAGAGAATTTCAGAGATTAGTGCCGTGCAGCTGAGGGCAAGGCCATCGATCGTCAAATGTCAGCAATTACAATCAGAATAGAACAATGGGAAGAAACCCAAAGCATTAGCATCAGTTCAGAAGACGAAAGAAGTGCATCGTAGAGAGCATCCCGTCACCTTCTCTCAGCTTGGTTTGGCAGTATGTTGAAGCAGGGAACTGCCGATGCTGGTTTTACCCAGGAAAGGCGGGCTGCAAAGTAGCGCAGCGGTAGAGTTGCTGCCTCACGGCACCAGGGACCCAGGTTCCATCCCGACTACGTGCGCTGTCTGTACAGTGTTTGTACGTTCTCCCCGTGACCTGCGTGGGTTTTCTCCCGGTGCTCCGGTTTGCTGCCACATCCCAAAGACACAGATTTGGAGATTAATTGGCTTTGGCAGGGTTGTAAATTGTCCCAAGTGTGTGTGGGACAGGGTCCAGTGTACGGGGTGATTGCTGGTCGGACAGGTCTCGATGGGCCGAAGGGCCTGTTTCTGCACTGTATCGATACTGTCTAAAGTCTAAAAGACACAGAATGCTGGAGTAACTCACCAGTGGAGCAGTCAAAATGTAGAAACAATCAGTCTGAAGAAGGGTACAGATCTGAAACGTCACCTATCCATGTTCTCCACAGATGCTGCCTGACCCGCTGAGTTACTCCGGCACTCTGTGAAACGTCACCTATCCATGTTCTCCACAGATGCTGCCTGACCCGCTGAGTTACTCCGGCACTCTGTGAAACGTCACCTATCCATGTTCTCCACAGATGCTGCCTGACCTGCTGAGTTACTCCAGCACTCACTCTGTGAAACGTCACCTATCCATGTTCCCCAGAGACGCTGCCTGACCCGCTGAGTTACTCCAGCACTTTGTGTCTTTCCTTGCATTGGCAACAGCTCTGCCCAAGATGGTAGGAAATTGCAGAGAGTAGTGTATGAGGCCCAGTCCATCACACAGACCAGACTACCCACCATTGACCTCGGGTACTCTCTGTGTAGATATTGCATAGACGTAGAAGTTCTTGTTGCCAATCTCACAGTCATACAACACGGAAAAAGCCCTTTGCCCCAACTTGTCCATGCCAAACAAGATGAGATGGAAAGATTTAGAGAGAGAATTTCAGAGATTAGTGCCGTGCAGCTGAGGGCAAGGCCGTCAATCGTCAAATGTCAGCAATTAAAATCAGAATAGAACAACTGGTGCTGGCTCGAAGGGCTGAATGGCCTCCTCCTGCACCTATTGTCTATTGTCTATTGCCCTATCTAAACTAGTCCCACCTCCCCGCGTTTGGCCCATATACATCAAAACCTTCCCTATCCATGTACCTGTCCAGATTACTTTCAAATGTTATAGTACCTGCATCAACTACCAATTTCGCAGGCTCGGCGATCGCTTCGCTGAACACCTGCGCTCGGTCCCCATTAACCAAACTGATCTCCCGGTGGCCGAGCACTTCAACTCCCCCTCCCATTCCCAGTCTGACCTTTCTGTCATGGGCCTCCTCCAGTGCCATAGTGAGGCCCACCGGAAATTGGAGGAGCAGCACCTCATATTTCGCATGGGCAGTTTGCAGCCCAGTGGTATGAACATCGACTTCTCCAACTTTAGATAGTTCCTCTGTCCCTCCCTTCCCCTTCTCCTTCCCAGATCTCCCTCTATCTTCCTGTCTCCACCTATATCCTTCCTTTGTCCCGCCCCCCTGACATCAGTCTGAAGAAGGGTCTTGACCCGAAACGTCACCCATTCCTTCTCTCCCGAGATGCTGCCTGACCCGCTGAGTTACTCCAGCATTTTGTGAATAAATCAACTACCAATTTGGCAGCTTGTTCCATATACCCACTACCCTCTGACTGAAAAAGTTGCTCCTCAGGTTCCTATGAAATCTTACCTTAAACCTCTATCCTCTGGTTGTTGATTCCCCTACTCTGGGTAAAAGACTTTGTGCATCCACGCCATCTATTTCCCTCATGATTTTATACACCCCTATGAGATCACACCTCAGCCTCGGTTCCAAGACATAAAGCCTGTCAACTCTCCTCGTGGCTCCGACCTCGAGTCCCGGTAACATCCTTGTAAATCTTCTCTGCACTCTTTGAGCTGACGACGTACAGGGTTTTTAGGTTGATTGGCTTGGTGCACGTGTAAACTGTCCCTAGTGAGTGTGTAGGATAGTGTTAGGGTGCGGGGATCGCTGGTCGGTACAGACCCGGTGGGCCGAAGGGCCTGTTTCCGCGCTGTGTCTCTAATCTAAACTAAACCAATGACTGGCCTCCTGTAGCAGGGTGACCGAAACTGAACGCAATGCTCCCTCCACCTGTGGTCTCGCCAACGTGAGGAGAAGATGAGGAGGAATTTCTTTAGTCAGAGGGTGGTGAATCTGTGGAATTCTTTGCCACAGATGGCTGTGGAGGCCAAGTCAGTGAATATTTTTAAGGCAGATTGTTGATTAGTGCGGGTGTCAGGGGCTACGGGGAGAAGGCAGGAGAATGGGGCTGAGAGAGCAACAATAGATCAGCCATGATTCAATGGCAGAGTAGACTCGATGGGCCGGACGGCCTAATTCTACTCCTAGAACTTATGAACGTCTCGTACACCTGTGACGTAAGGTCGCTTCAAGGAATAAAGATCTTCAACAGCTCTCGAATCAGCAACCACAAGGGGATGCATAACGGTGATTTTGTCAACATCTCCGACTTATGCTAGGTAGACACAAAATGCTGGAGTAACTCAGCGGGTCAGGCAGCATCTCTGGAGAACATGGATAGGTGACGTTTCACAGAGTGCTGGAGTAACTCAGCGGGTCAGGCAGCATCTCTGAAGAACATGGATAGGTGACGTTTCACAGAGTGCTGGAGTAACTCAGTGGGTCAGGCAGCATCTCTGGAGAACATCGATATGTGATGTTTTATAGAGTGCTGGAGTAACTCAGAGGGTCAGGCAGCATCTCTGGAGAGAAGGAATGGGTGACGTTTCGGGTCGAGACCCTTCTTCAGACTGATGTCATTCGGGTCGAGACCCTTCTTCAGACTGATGCATGACAAATTCCCGCCCCCTCCCCTGTCATCAGTCTGAAGAAGGGTCTCGACCCGAAACGTCACCCATTCCTTCTCTCCAGAGACGCTGCCTGAGCCTCTGAGTTACTCCAGCATTTTGTGTGTACCTTTGATTTAAACCAGCATCTGTAGTTTTTTTCCTACACATCTGTCCGGTTTATGCTGTCAGCTTTCAGATGTCAAGAGTGTCATTCTTTGATGCATGAAAAGCCAAAATATTGAATTGACATTCCCTCTCAACGTGTTGCAGCAGTTATTGATCAGTTGTTAACACTAACCATCAGTATTGCAGACCAGCATTGCTGGAGTGTAACATTCAAAAACTCAATTGCATACAATTATAAACGCACACCTCCAGATTCAGGGACAGTTTCCTCCCAGCTGTTATCAGGCAACTGAACCATCCTATCACAACTAGAGAGCAGTGCTGAACTACTATCTATCTCATTGGAGACCCTCGGACTATCCTTGATCGGCTTCACCTTGCACTAAACGTTATTCCCTTATCCTCACCCCCCTGCAAGACCTATACATCAGGAGGTGCAGATCCAGAGCCAGCAACATTATGGGAGACTCCTACCACCCCAGCAACAGACTGTTCCAACTGCTACGGTCAGGCAAACGCCTCCACTGTCACGCTGTCACGAGACGATGAGACGGAGTTTCTTCCCACAGGCCATCAGGATGAGACGGAGTTTCTTCCCACAGGCCATCAGGACTGTTAACTATTATATCACCGGGGACTAATTTACTGTATTAATTCACAAAATGCTGGAGTAACTCAGCAGGTCAGGCAGCACCTCGGGTGAGAAGGAATGGGCGACGTTTCGGGTCGAGACCCTTCTTCAGACTGCCCTCCTACTGTATTCATTTATTTTTTGTGTTGTGTCTTTTAAAAAAAAAATTCTATTCTGTTTTGTAGTTTTAGCACAATCCGCAGGCATTGCCACTTTCATTTCACTGCACATCTTGTATGTGTATGAGACAAATAAAGTAGACTTGACTTGACTTGACTTGTATCGATACACTGTGGACGGCTCGATTGTAATCATGTATTGCCTTTCCGCTGACTGGATAGCACGCAACAAAAGCTTTTCACTGTACCTCAGTACACGTGACAATAAACTAAACTGACTGAACCTATTTATTTGGCATTATGCAACTAAACTAGTAGGCCAGGGGTGTCAAACTACGGGCCAATCCGGCCCGCGTGATGATTTGAGGAAGAGGTGCATTGTCAATCGTCATGTGGAGGACAGGTGGGTGGCATTTATTGTGGCATGTGGGGGTTGTAGTTCGGGGCACGTATGTGTGGTAGGCGGGAGGAGGGTTGCCGGCTACAGTTCCCGGCAGGCAGCGCGACGGGACGGAGGGAGTGTGCGGGCGCAGTGCCAGTCGCAGTCCCACCTGGCTCTGTGAGGGGCGCGCCTCGTGGTGCCAACCATAGCACTCCCAAATACGGGACAAGGTGACTTCACCGCCCACGTGATCTCACCCAGCCAGCGGCAACGTACCCCCGCTCCACCAATGGTGGCCGCCCGGGCCGGGAGGCGGGTTGCTACGCAGCCTCCGTTAGGCGGCGCCCGGGACTCCGAGCCTACACTTTTCCGACCCCCGGAAGGTAGGCATACATTCTAACCACCATTTGCAGTTTTTTTCCTACCCACAGCGTCCGGGCCTAATACGGGACAAGGGTGGTCCCGTACGTGACAAGCCAATTTAGCCCAAAATACGGGATGCCCCGGCTAATACGGGACAGTTGGCAACCCTCGACACTGCACTGAAAGAAACTCAGCTTGGCACCAACAATATTCTGAAAGCTTTTCTTGTGATTTCTGGTGGTCCTAAGCGTATATAAATACTTTCTATCTTGAGGTACATTTCATGCTACCTGGTGTAATGATTCCTCCACTGAAACAATAGACAATAGGTGCAGGAGGAGGCTATTCGGCCCTTCGAGCCAGCACCGCCATTCAATGTGATCATGGCTGATCATTCTCAATCAGTACCCCGTTCCTGCCTTCTCCCCATTCCCCCTGACTCTGCTATCCTTAAGAGCTCTATCTAGCTCTCTCTTGAATGCATTCAGAGAATTGGCCTCCACTGCCTTCTGAGGCAGAGAACTCCACAGATTCACAACTCTCTGACTGAAAAAGTTTTTCCTCATCTCAGTTCTAAATGGCCTACCCCTTATTGTTAAACTGTGGCAAGATTTAGAAAGCAGGAGCATGCCATTCTGACCCTCCTGAGACCATTCCAAAACAGCATGGATGACATTTTATTTCACTCAGCACCCCTTTTCTGAACTAACCCCATAACTCTTGATTTCCCCGGTGCGGTGGCAGGACTTTCATATGAAGAAAGACTGGATAGACTGGGCTTGTACTCGCTGGAATTTAGAAGATTGAGGGGGGATCTTATAGAAACTTACAAAATTCTTAAGGGGTTGGACAGGCTAGATGCAGGAAGATTGTTCCCGATGTTGGGGATGTCCAAAACAAGGGGTCACAGTTTAAGGATAAGGGGGAAGTCTTTTAGGACCGAGATGATAAAGTTTTTTTCCACACAGAGAGTGGTGAATCTGTGGAATTCTCTGCCACAGAAGGTAGTTGAGGCCAGTTCATTGGCTATATTTAAGAGGGAGTTAGATGTGGCCCTTGTGGCTAAAGGGATCAGGGGGTATGGAGAGAAGGCAGGTACGGGATACTGAGTTGGATGATCAGCCACGGTGCAGGCTCGAAGGGCTGAATGGCCTACTCCTGCACCTATTTTCTATGTTTCTATATATCCAAATAAAGGAATATATTATTATTATTATTATTATTATTATTATTATTATTATTATTATTATTATTATTATTATTATTATTATTATTATTATTATTATTATTATTATTATTATTATTTTAACATCTAAAACCAATCTGTTGATCTCTGCTTTAAATATAACTGTGCCTGGCGAGCTCATTGACTGTTTGTTTCATTAGGTCTACATTTGTGTCTGCTAATGTTCGGTTTCAAATGGTTTATTAATGGAAAGGGTGTTGCTCCTGAAACAATCTTAGCAAAAATAGCACCGTTTCTCTCTCTCTCAAAAATAGCGCTCTCTCTCTCTCTCTCTCTCTCTCTCTCTCTCTCTCTCTCTCTCTCTCTCTCTCTCTCTCTCTCTCTCTCTCTCTCTCTCTCTCTCTCTCTCTCTCTCTCTCTCATCACAACGTTCTTGTAGCCTACGATTGCAAGTTGATACCAATCGTAAAAGTAATGCTTGCTGGGCAATCTTCTTCATAAGAAACGAAATCGAAAAAGTGAAACACTTTGTAGTTGTAGCGGGGACTGAGACACACGAGAGCAGGTTGAAAAAACGAAGGCAACGAAAGCTGTGGGAGCAGCGCGCGTGCGAGCGTGCACAACTGATCCGGCCCGCGCGAAGTCACATTTTAGGAACAGGGGACGTACAACGAGATCTGGGTGTCCTAGTGCATCAGTCACTGAAAGGAAGCATGCAGGTACAGCAGGCAGTGAAGAAAGCCAATGGAATGTTGGCCTTCATAACAAGAGGAGTTGAGTATAGGAGCAAAGAGGTCCTTCTGCAGTTGTACAGGGCCCTAGTGAGACCTCACCTGGAGTACTGTGTGCAGTTTTGGTCTCCAAATTTGAGGAAGGATATTCTTGCTATTAAGGCACTGCAGCGTAGGTTTACTAGGTTAATTCCCGGAATGGCGGGACTGTCATATGTTGAAAGACTGGAGCGACTAGGCTTGTATACACTGGAATTTGGAAGGATGAGAGGAGTTCTTATCGAAACGTATAAGATTATTAAGGGGTTGGACACGTTAGAGGCAAGAAACATGTTCCCAATGTTGGGGGAGTCCTGAACAGGGGGCCACAGTTTAAGAATAAGGGGTAGGCCATTTAGAACTGAGATGAGGAAAAACTTTTCCAGTCAGAGAGTTGTGAATCTGTAGAATTCTGCCTCAGAAGGCAGTGGAGGCCAATTCTCTGAATGCATTCAAGAGGGAGCTAGATAGAGCTCTTAAGGATAGCGGAGTCAGGGGGTATGGGGAGAAGGCAGGAACGGGGTACTGATTGAGAATGATCAGCCATGATCACATTGAATGGCGGTGCTGGCTCGAAGGGCCGAATGGCCTCCTCCTGCACCTATTGTCTATTGTCTATTGTCTCCGACGTCCTGTGTAGCAATGGCAAGTGGAAAATAAGTCACTGGAGAAATTGAAAAGTTGCCATTGCAGCACCAGTGATGACTGAAGCCTGCAGACAGCCCAGCCTTGTGTCTGTCCAACTGTTTGCTGTCAGTCGCCCGTGGATGGGAAGTGGCAGTCAGCAGCTCTGGCATCGAGGCATCACTTTCATTTATACAGGAGAGACGTTTGTTTGCCATTCCCCAGCTGGTGGGTCGCCACAACAACTCGTCTGAAGAACATATTTTGAAAGGCAATCAGAAGATAATTAGGACACGAGAATCTTCCTTCGTGAATTTCACGCTAAGTCTTTCTTTCCTAGTGAGGCAAAATAGCAGATAAGTTTTTATGATGCAGAATTAGGACTAAATTAGATAGAATTAAAAAAGACACAATGTGCCGGAGTAACTCAGCGGGTCAAGCAGCTTCTCTGGAGAGCATGGATAGGTGACGTTTCACAGAGTGCTGGAGTAACTCAGCGGGTCAGGCAGCATCTGTGGAGAACATGGATAGGTGACGTTTCACAGAGTGCTGGAGTAACTCAGCGGGTCAGGCAGCATCTGTGGAGAGCATGGATAGGTGACGTTTCACAGAGTGCTGGAGTAACTCAGCGGGTCAGGCAGCATCTCTGGAGAGCATGGATAGGTGACGTTTCACAGAGTGCTGGAGTAACTCAGCGGGTCAGGCAGCATCTGTGGAGAACATGGACAGGTAACGTTTCAAGTTGGGACCCTTCTTCAAACAGAACTATTCCGGACAGATGCAGCAAGTAGTTATTCATTTGTCTAACCATTATAGACTTAATAAATGATTCATATTTGATCAAATTACCGGTAGGTCCTAAACATAGAATAGTGCAACACAGGAACAACACTTCAAGCCCCCATAACTATGCCATACATGTTGTGAAGTTATACTGCTCTCTCCTGCCTGCACGTGATCCATATCACTCCACTCCCTGCATATCCATGTGCCTGTTCAAAAGCCTCTTAAACACCACTATCGTATCTGCCTCCACCCCCACCCCTGGCAGCACGTTCCAGGCCCCCACCCCCCTCTGTGTAAAACACTTGCCCCACACACATCCTTTAAACTTTGTTCCTTTCACCTTAATGCTGCGACCCCTAGTCAATAGTTAATAGGATATTCTTGCTATTGAGCGTAGGTTCACTAGGTTAATTCCCGGAATGGCGGGACTGTCATATGTTGAAAGACTGGAGCGACTAGGTTTGTATACACTGGAATTTAGAAGGATGAGAGGGGATCTTATTGAAACATATAAGATTATTAAGGGGTTGGACACGTTAGAGGCAGGAAACATGTTCCCAATGTTGGGGGAGTCCAGAACCAGGGGCCACAGTTTAAGAATAAGGGGGAGGCCATTTAGAATGGAGATGAGGAAAAACTTTTTCAGTCACTGAGTTGTAAATCTGTGGAATTCTCTGCCTCAGAAGGCAGTGGAGGCCAATTCAATGGAAGCTTTCAAGAGAGAGCTAGATAGAGCTCTTAAGGATAGCGGAGTCAGGGGGTATGGGGAGAAGGCAGGAACGGGGTACTGATTGAGAATGATTGTCTATTAGACAATAGACAATAGGTGCAGGAGGAGGCCATTTGGCCCTTCGAACCAGCACTGCCATTCAATGTGATCATGGCTGATCATTCTCAGTCAGTACCCCGTTCCTGCCTTCTCCCCATACCCCCTGACTCCGCTATCCTTAAGAGTATCTAGCTCTTTCTTGAATGCATTTAGAGAATAGTCTTTGACATTCCCACCCTGGGATAAGGGCTTTGACTGTCTAACCTACCAATGCCTCTCAGCATCTTACTTACTTCTATCAGGTCTCCCCTCAACCTCCGATGTTCCCGAGAAATCAATCCAACTTCTCTCTGTGGCCGAAAACCCCTTAATTTTAGATACAGCGCAGAAACAGGCCCTGTCGGCCCACCGGGTCCGCGCCGACCAGCGATCCCCGCACATTATCACTATCCTACACCCACTAGGGACAATTTTTACATTTACCAAACCAATTAACATACAAACCTGCACGTCTTTGGAGTGTGGGAGGAAACCGAAGATCTCAGAGAAAACGCACGCAGATCACGGGGAGAAGGCCGACTCCATCTACACCTCACGCTGATTGGACTTTATTGGGTTTACCTTGCACTAAACGTTAGACAATAGACAATCGGTGCAGGAGGAGGCCATTCGGCCCTTCGAGCCAGCACCGCCATTCAATGTGATCATGGCTGATCATTCTCAATCAGTACCCCGTTCCTGCCTTCTCCCCATACCCCCTGACTCCGCTATCCTTAAGAGCTCTATCTCTCTATTCTCTCTTGAATGCATTCATAGAATTGGCCTCTACTGCCTTCTGAGGCAGTGAATTCCACAGATTTACAACTCTCTGACTGTAAAAGTTTTTCCTCATCTCCATTCTAAATGACCTACCCATTATTCTTAAACTGTTGCCCCTGGTTCTGGACTCCCCCAACATTGGGAACATGTTTCTTGCCTCTAACGTGTCCAACCCCTTAATAATCTTATATGTTTGGTTATTCCCTTATCATGTATCTGTACACTATGGACTGTAATCATATATTGTCTTTCCACTGACTGGTTAGCAAGCAACCGAAGCTTTTCACTGTACCTCGGTACATGTGACAATAAACTAAACTGTAACAGTAACTGTAACTGCAGGAAAAATGTTCCCAGTGTTGGGGGAGCCCAGAATCAGGGGCCACACAGTCGAAGAATAAAGGGGAGGCCATTTAAAACTGAGGTGAGAAGAAACTTTTTCACCCAGAGAAGTTGTGAATTGTGGAATTCTCTGCCACAGAGGGCAGTGAAGGCTAATTCACTGGATGAATTTAAGAGAGTTAGATAGAGCTCTAGGGGCTAGTGGAATCAAGGGGTATGGGGAGAAGGCAGGCACGGGTTACTGATTGTGGATGATCAGCCATGATCACAATGAATGGCGGTGCTGGCTCGAAGGGCCAAATGGCCTCCTTCTGCACCAATTTTCTCTGTTTCTATGATTTGTAATGACATTTATATTCTTCAGTGAAAAGAAGAATATTAGAAGTGTTTCCATAGCAGTGCTCTGAGTGGTATTTTTGTCAGTATTTTCCAATTACATAATTTATTACCTTTTGCCTTGATTTCGCGAACTTAGACAGCAACTAAACAGATCAAAAAGCCGAAGGAAAGTATAATGGGGAATAATAGATTGAGCAGGAAATTCTTAGTCAAAATAAATTGCAATTTTAAAACTGGTGGGAGGCTGCCTCGATAGAGCATTGATGGTGACAATGGCAAATCAGAGGCAGAGAATTCCACAGATTCACAACTCTCTGACTGAAAAAGTTTTTCCTCATCTCAGTTCTAAATGGCCTACCTCTTATTCTTAAACTGTGGCCCCTTGTTCTGGACTCCCCTAACATTGGGAACATGTTTCCTGCCTCTAACGTGTCCAACCCCTTAATAATCTTATACGTTTCGATAAGATCCCCTCTCATCCTTCTAAATTCCAGTGTATACAGTGTACTCTGTAAGAGAGACAATCTCAGACTTGCCGGGAAGGTGCTAACGAACTACAGCATTATGGGACCATGACTAATGCCTTAAGGAATGTGTCTTTTTGATCTTTACAGTATAAAACATCCGGTCCAGTCTTTGTTCTGGGGAGTGGTGGCTCGGGACAGTCAAGTGCTTGTTGCATACTTGATTGATGTATATCCCGACACTCCCACTGGCTGATCAACCAGTAAAGCTTGTGTTGGTTTACCTAACCCATTGTGTGTTGTCTTTTTTAAGAAGAAGCAAACTTTAACAAATGTGGAAAGGATGTTTCCACTAGTTTAGTTTTAGTTTAGTTTAGAGCTACAGCATGGAAACAGGCCCTTCGGCCCACCGAGTCCGCACCGACCAGCGATCCCCGCACACTAACACTATCCTACACACACTAGGGACAATTTACACATGCACCAAGCCTATCAACGTATATACCTAGATGTCTTTGGAGTGGGAGAATCTAGGACCAGAGGGCACAGCCTCAAAATAAAAGGACGTACCTTTAGAAAGGAGTAGAGGAACAATTTATTTGGCCAGAGGGTGGTGAATCTGTGGAACTCATTGTCACAGACGGCTGTGGAGGCCAAGTCAGTGCATATTGTTGAGAGGGACATTGACAGATTCTTGATTAGTACGGATGTCAGGGGTTATGGGGTGAGGCAGGAGAATGGGCTTGAGGGGGAAAGATAGATCAGCCATAAACGTAAGAAATTTCCACCTTCTTCCTGGGAGGTGGGTTTACACCGGGTGCTCCGGTTTCCTCCCACATCCCAAAGACGTGGGGTTTGGAGGTTAATTGGCCCTCTGTAAAATGCCCCTCATGCGTAGGTAGTGGGGTAACATAGAACTCGTGAACGGGTGATCGACGGGTCAGCATGGACTCGGTGGGCTGAAGGGTCTGTTTCCGTGCTGTATCTCTCAACACTTGTCAAGACTGTCATGAAATTTCAGAACTAGAATATCGAAAGGCTCAATCTAATTTATATCCAGAGAGAAGTCATGAACTACTGTCTACCTCAGACTATCCTTGATCAGACTTTAATGGCTTTACCTTGCACTAAATGTTATTTGCTTATCATGTATCTCTACACTGTAAATAGCTCGATTGTAATCATGTATTGTATTTCCACTGGCCGGTTAGCACGCAGCAAAAGCTTTTCACTGTACCTCGCTCGGTACACGTGACAATAAACTCAACTAAATATCTTTCCCTCTATTCGATCACAACAAGAGTATTTCCGCTGCATGTTTAAACGTGCTCTTCTACTTGGAGCTTCCTTCCCCTCAAATAGTGCTTTGTTAGGCACGCAAAACAGAACATTACTGCAAACGATCAATAACGTTATGGTCACAGTAAAAGGAGGTGATACTGCCGAGAAATCTCAATGCCAACCATTCCATTACAAGTAATCCAGGCACTGGGCTTGGGAATCACATACTTTCTTGCTCAGTAATGTGTTGTTTGGCCTTCCTCCCAAGGCTGTTGTTGGCAGGGACCTGGGGTGGAGGGGACTGCACCCAGGTGTCCCCTGCAACCTGTTTCACAGATTTGTCAGCCGCCTGCCACGTTAGCGGGCTGGAAGAGTGTGTGTACCAGTGTACATGGAGTGTGTGAGTCTGTGTACCACGTGTACATGGAGTGTGTGAGTCTGTGTACCAAAGACGTACTCCAAAGACGTACAGGTATGTGGGTTAATTGGCTGGGTAAATGTAAAAATTGTCCCTAGTGTGTGTAGGATAGTGTTAATGTACGGGGATCACTGGGCGGCACGGACTTGGTGGGCCGAAAAGGCCTGTTTCCGGCTGTATATATATGATATGATATGATATGATATGTGTACATGGAGTGTGTGAGTCTGTATAGCACAATGCAAACTCCATCTTCAAGTTCGCTGTCGACACCACCGTTGTTGGACGAATTACAGACAGTGATGAGTCAGAGTATAGATGTGAGATCGACCCATCGACTGACCAAATGGTTTCCAGCACAACAATCTGGCTCTCAATATCAGTAAAACCAATGAACTGATTGTGGACTTTGGACGAGGAAGGATGACGACCCACAATCCCGTTCATAGACAATAGACAATAGGTGCAGGAGGAGGCCATTCGGCCCTTCGAGCTAGCACCGCCATTCAATGTGATCATGGCTGATCATTCTCAATCAGAACCCCGTTCCTGCCTTATCCCCATACCCCCTGACTCCGCTATCCTTAAGAGCTCTATCTAGCTCTCTCTTGAATGCATTCAGAGAATTGGCCTCCACTGTCTTCTGAGGCAGTGAATTCCGCAGATTTACAATTCTCTGGCTGAAAAAGTTTTTCCTCATCTCAGTTCTAAATGGCCTACCCCTTATTCTTAAACTGTGGCCCGAATTTGGCCCGAAACGTCACCCATTCCTTCTCTCCTGAGATGCTGCCTGACCTGCTGAGTTACTCCAGCATTTTGTGAATAAATACCTTTGATTTGTGCCAGCATCTGCAGTTATTTTCTTACACTGTGTGTATATGTGATATATATCTCTCGTTTATTATATTGTTGACTGTGTACTATGTTTACGTATTCTGCAGCAAGTAATAATGTAATTGTTCTATCTGGGACACACATATGACAATAAAACACTCTTGGCTCTTGTGTAAAAAAATCTGCCCCACACATCTCCTTTAAACGTTGTATAAGAAAATAACTGCAGATGCTGGTACAAATCGAAGGTATTTATTCTCAAAATGCTGGAGTAACTCAGCAGGTCGGGCAGCATCTCAGGAGAGAAGGAAAACGTTTAAACGTTGCCTCTCTCATTTTAAATCTGTGCCCTCTAGTCTTTGACATTTCCACTCTGGGTAAAAGTATTGACTGTGTACCTTAAAAACATGTCTTATGATTTTATCCACTTCTGCCTGGTCTCCTCATAATCTCCGTCATTCGAGAACAGACAATCCTACCACTCATAGCTAACACAGGCAACATTCTGGTCAACCTTTTCTGTTGTAGCTGTGCTTTACTCTGGGTTAAGATGCATTTTGAAGAATAGGGTCCCACTTGCTCATCCACTCCCGACACCACTAGGGGCAATTTACAGTTGTTTGAATCAGTCTGAAGAAGGGTCTCGACCTGAAAAAGACCATGCATTCCTTCTCTCCAGAGATGCTGCCTGACCCGCTGAGTTACTCCAGCATTTTGTATCTATCTTCGATTTAAATCAGCATCTGCAGTTCCTTCCTACAGTTGTTTGTGGTCATTTTCATGTGGTCAATGGATTGATGGTGAGATACAGCGTAGAGAAAGGCCTTTTAGCCCACTGAGTCCACACTAGGGGTGCCAACTATCTCACTCCCAAATAAGGGACAAAAGGTGATGTCACTGTCCCACGCCCCACGTGACCTCACCCAGCCAGCGGCCACATACATGCTCCCGCTCCACCAATGACGGCCGCCCGGGCCGGAAGGCGGGTTGCTACGCAACCTCTGTAAGCCGGCGCCCTGGCCTCCGGACCTAGACTGTCCGGAGCTACAATGTCAGAATCCTAGCGTGTCGGGACCTAAACTGTCGGGGCCTACAGCGTCGGGGCCTACAGTGTCGGGACCTACAGTGTCGGGGCCTACAGTGTCAAGACCTACAGTGTCGGGACCTACAGTGTCGGGACCTACAGTGTCGGGGCCTACAGTGTCGGGACCTACAGTGTCGGGGCCTACAGTGTCGGGGCCTACAGTGTCGGGGCCTACAGTGTCGGGACCTACAGCGTCCGGGCCTACAGTGTCGGGGCCTACAGTGTCGGGACCTACAGTGTCGGGACCTACAGTGTCGGGGCCTACAATGTCGGAACCTACAGCGTCCGGGCCTACAGCGTCCGGGCCTACAGTGTCGGGGCCTACAGTGTCGGGACCTACAGTGTCGGGACCTACAGTGTCGGGACCTACAGTGTCGGGACCTACAGGGTCGGGGCCTACAGCGTCGGGGCCTACAGCGTCGGGGCCTACAGCGTCGGGGCCTACAGTGTCCGGGCCTACACTGTCCGGGCCTCTACTGCCTCCCTGGGTCTAATACAGGACAAGTGCGGTCCCGTACAGGACAAACCAATTCAGCCCAAAATACGGGATGTCCCGGCTAATACGGGACAGTTGCCAACCCTAGTCCACACCGATCATCGATCACCCGTTCACACTAGTTCTATGTTATCCCATGTTCGCATCCACCTACTTTCTCATACACTCCCTACACAAGGGGAAATTTACAGAGGCCAGTTAATCTATAAATCCGCACATCTTTGGGATGTGGGAGGAAACTGGAGCACCCGGAGAAAACCCGCGCAGTCAGAGGGAGAACGTGCAAACCACGTTCCCTTTTGTGATTCTAGATGGAAGAGTTGAAAAGGCAGGCACATTATCCTCTGCCTTGCAGTACATTACTGGTTTGGCAAGCAGCCGAACCCACTGAGCTAAATGATATCAGGCATCTCCAATGAAGAGAAACTATTTTAAGAGCACTTCAGAGACTTTGCTCTGACTTGATTGACTTATTTCCTGAACATTGCAAATGGAAGAAACAATCCTCAAGCTAGTTTGTAGAGTGGGTCGGATACTGATTGTTCACAACAAACAATGCAATATTTTCCAGGTCTTGAGTTTAGGATTCCTGGTATATTTTTGCAGCTCTCTCCTCTCCTCTCCTCATGAGGCCACTGCATTGGTAGAGATGCTGCCTCACAACGCCAGAGTAACAAGTTCGATCCTGAAGGGGCCCTTCAGTCCACCGAGCCCATGCCAACCATTGATCACCTGTTCACACTAGTTTTGTTTTGTTTATTGTCACGTGTACCGAGGTACAGTGAAAAGCTTTTGTTGCGTGCTAACTAGTTAGTGAAAAGACAATACATGATTACAATCGAGCCGTCCACAGTGTACAGATACGTGACGAAGGGAATAACGTGAGTAACGTGCAATGCAAGATAAAGTCTAGTGAAGTCCGATCAAAGATAGTCCGAGGGTCTCCAATGAGGTGGATGGTGGCTCAGGAGTGCTCAAGTTCCAGTTATCCCACTTTCTCATCAACTCCTCTACACACTGGGGGCAATTTACAGAGGGCCAATTAACCTACAAACCCGCACGTCTTTGGGATGTGGGATGAAATCGGAGCTCCTGGACATCCCGTATTTTGGGCTAAATTGGTTTGTCCTGTACGGGACCGCCCTTGTCCCGTATTAGGCCCGGACACTGTAGGCCCGGACGCTGTAGGCTCGGATACTGTATGCCCGGACACTGTAGGCCCGGACACTGTAGGCTCGGATACTGTATGCCCGGACACTGTAGGCCCAGACACTGTAGGCCCGGACACTGTAGGCTCGGAGACTGTATGCCGGACACTGTAGGCCCGGACACTGTAGGCCTGGACACTGTAGGCCCGGACGGACACTGTAGGCCCGGAGACTGTAGGCCCGGACACTGAAGGCCCGGACACTGTAGGCCCGGACACAGTAGGCCCGGACACTGTAGGCCCGGACACTGTAGGCCGGGACACAGTAGGCCCGGACACTGTGGGCCCGGACACTGTAGGCCCGGACTCTGTAGGCCCGGACACTGCAGCCCGGGGGGCCGCTGTAGTCCCGGACACTGTAGGCCCGGGCGCCGCCTAACGGAGGTTGTGTAGCAACCCGCCTCCCGGCCCTGGCGGCCGCCATTGGTGGAGCGGGAGCACGTGGCCACTGGCTGGGTGAGGTCACGTGGGACGCGGGGCGGTGACGTCACCCTTTGTCCCTTATTTGGGAGTGAGGAAGTTGGCAACCCTAATCGTGACCCAAACACTGAAGATACATTATTAACAAAAGGATCAGGTATTTGTAAAATAGATTGCACCTCAAACACCATTTCTATTGATTGAATAAGTGCATTCTATATGTTACCGAACGATTCCTTTTACAGAATACAAAGAAAGATTAAAGCAATCCCCTGAAAGCCGCAAACTGCTTCCTCATCTAATCATTCCAAAATAAATCACTGTTGTTTAATTATAGATCGATTTCAGTTCTTTTCACGTTAACTCTTTCTTGCTGAAGTCCCAAAGAAAGAGTGCTGCTACGGCCATTGAGTCATACAGCACAGAAACAGGTCCTCAGGCCCAACTTGCCCACGCTGACCAACATGCCTATTGTGAGCAGTTTTGGGCCCAATATCTGAGGATTAGGGTTGCCAACTGTCCTGTATTAGCCGGGACCGTCCCGTATTTTGGGCTAAATTGGTTTGTCCTGTACAGAATCGCCCTTGTCCCGTATTTGACTGCTACCACTCGGGTCGAGGGGACTGTTGGGTCGGAGCGTCGCGTCCGGTCCCGCCTCACCCGTCCCGACATAGTGCTTTAGCAGCGCCTCGCCCGCAGCCCCGTCGGTCGGCAACCCGGCCCGACCTTCGGACCTTGGCTTACCGCCGACACCACCACCCCTCCTTCTCATGGCCGATCATGGGTTCATGAGTTGGATGGGGTGCCCGACTTTGCCGAAACCCCTCGGCACCCCGGCCAACTCATCATTCACACAGCCTCGGCCCAGTCGGGCAACGAATTGCCGGCGGGAATTTGTCCCATATTTTGACCTTTCGTCCCTTATGTGGGAGTGAGAAAGTTGGCAACCCTACTGAGGATGGATGTGCCGGCTCTGGAGAGGGTTCAGAGCAGGTTCACAAGAATGATCCGAGGAATGATCTGGGTGTCCTAGTGCATCAGTCACTGAAAGGAAGCATGCAGGTACAGCAGGCAGTGAAGAAAGCCAATGGAATGTTGGCCTTCATAACAAGAGGAGTTGAGTATAGGAGCAAAGAGGTCCTTCTGCAGTTGTACAGGGCCCTAGTGAGACCGCACCTGGAGTACTGTGTGCAGTTTTGGTCTCCAAATTTGAGGAAGGATATTCTTGCTATTGAGGGCGTGCAGCGTAGGTTTACCAGGTTAATTCCCGGAATGGCGGGACTGTGATATGTTGAAAGACTGGAGTGGCTAGGCTTGTATACACTGGAATTTAGAAGGATGAGAGGGGATCTTATCGAAACGTATAAGATTATTAAGGGGTTGGACACGTTAGAGGCAGGAAACATGTTCCCAATGTTGGGGGAGTCCAGAACCAGGGGCCACAGTTTAAGAATAAGGGGTAGGCCATTTAGAACTGAGATGAGGAAAAACTTTTTCAGTCAAACCAGTCAGTAAATCTGTGGAATTCACTGCCTCAGAAGGCAGTGGAGGCCAGTTCTCTGAATGCATTCAAGAGAGAGCGAGATAGAGCTCTAAAGGATAGCGGAGTCAGGGGGTATGGGGAGAAGGCAGGAACGGGGTACTGATTGAGAATGATCAGCCATGATCACATTGAATGGTGGTGCTGGCTCGAAGGGCCGAATGGCCTACTCCTGCACCTATTGTCTATTGTCTATTGTCTAATGAGTGGGTTAACAAATGATGAGTGTTTGTCGGCACTGGGCCTGTTCGCGCTGGAGTTTAGAAGGATCAGGGGGGGCCTCATTGAAGCGTACCGAACAGTGAGAGGCCTGGATAGAGTGGATGTGTGTGGTATATCAGATCTGACTGGATTGAATGCACTGTACCTCAGTGAAAACAGTGACAAAAATAATCCGAAAACCTAAACTATTGAAGAAACTTTTGATCTGCAGGGAATGGAGGGGCATGGGTCACTTGCACGCAGATAAGAGTTGGTCTTGGCATTTTGTGTAGGAAGGAACTGCAGCTGCTTGTTTATACTTAGGATAGACACAAAATGCTGGAGTAACTCAGCGGGACAAGCAGCATCTCTGGAGAAAAGGAATAGGTTTCAGATGGCCTGAAATGCCCCCATTCCGTTTCTCCAGAGATCCTGCCTGATCTGCTGAGTTTTTCAAGCATTTTTTGTCTTTCTTTGGTCTTGGCATCATGTTCAGCACAGAGATTGTGGGCCGAAAGGCCTGCTCCCGTGCTGTAACATTCAATGATCTATGTTGTTTTATTAAGTGTTTGCTTGTGCTGTCGGGGAGGATTTAAACTAATGTGGCAGGGGGGTGGGAGCAGGAGCAGAGAGACAGAGGGGTGTAAAATGAGGGTAGAAGCAACAGGTAGCAAGGTGAAAAGTAAAAGTGGTAGGCAGACAAATCCAGGGCAAAAATCAAAAAGGGCCACTTTTCAACATAATTGTATAAGGGGTAAGAGAGTTGTAAAAACAAGCCTGAAGGCTTTGTGTCTCAATGCAAGGAGTATACGTAATAAGGTGGATGAATTAAATGTGGAGATAGTTATTAATGATTATGATATAGTTGGGATTACGGAGACATGGCTCCAGGGTGACCAAGGCTGGGAGCTCAACATCCAGGGATATTCTATATTCAGGCGGGATAGACAGAAAGGAAAAGGAGGTGGGGTAGCGTTACTGGTTAGAGAGGAGATTAAAGCAGTGGAAAGGAAGGACATTAGCTTGGAGGAAGTGGAATCGATATGGGTAGAGCTACGAAACACTAAGGGGCAGGAAATGCTAGTGGGAGTTGTGTACAGGCCACCTAACAGCAGTAGTGAGGTTGGGGATGGCATCAAGCAGGAAATTAGAAATGTATGCACTAAAGGTGCAGCAGTTATAATGGGTGACTTCAATCTACATATAGATTGGGTGAACCAAACTGGCAGGGGTGCTGAGGAAGAGGATTTCTTGGAATGTTTGAGAGATGGTTTTCTAAACCAACATGTCGAGGAACCAACGAGAGAACAGGCCATTCTAGACTGGGTATTGAGTAATGAGGAAGGGTTAGTTAGCAGTCTTGTTGTGCGAGGCCCCTTGGGCAAGAGTGATCATAATATGGTAGAGTTCTTCATTAGGATGGAGAGTGACAAAGTCGATACAGAAACAAGTGTTCTGAACTTAAAGAAAGGTAACTTTGAGGGTATGAGGCGTGAATTGTCCAAGATAGACTGGCGATTGATGCTGAAAGGGTTGACGGTGGACATGCAATGGAAGGCATTTAAAGGTCGCATGGATGAACTACAACAAGTGTTCATCCCAGTTTGGCAAAAGAACAAACCAGGAAAGGTAGTGCATCCGTGGCTAACAAGGGAAATCAAGGATAGTATTAAAACAAAAGATGAAGCATACAGATTAGCCAGAAAAAGTAGCATACCAGAGGACTGGGAGAAATTCAGAGTCCAGCAGAGGAGGACAAAGGGCTTAATTAGGAAAGGGAAAATAGACTATGAGGGGAAAACTGGCAAGGAACATAAAAACAGACTGCAAAAGCTTTTATAGATATGTCAAGAGAAAAAGATTAGTTAAGGCAAATGTAGGTCCCTTGCTGTCGGAAACAGGTGAATTGATCATAGGGAACAAGGAGATGGCAGACCAATTGAACAAATACTTTGGTTCTGTCTTCACTAAGGAAGACATAAACCGTCTGCTGGAAATAGCGGGGGACCGGTGGTCTAATGAGATGGAGGAACTGAGGGAAATCCAGGTTAGTCGGGAAGTGGTGTTAGGTAAATTAAATGGATTAAAGGCAGATAAATCCCGAGGATCAGATAGGCTGCATCCCAGAGTGCTTAAGGAAGTAGCCTCAGAAATAGTGGATGCATTAGTGATAATTTTTCAAAACTCTTTAGATTCTGGAGTAGTTCCTGAGGACTGGAGGGTAGCTAATGTAACCCCACTTTTTAAAAAGGGAGGGAGAGAGAAAACGGGGAATTATAGACCAGTTAGCCTAACATCGGTAGTGGGGAAAATGCTAGAGTCAGTTATTAAAGATGTGATAGCATCACATTTGGAAAGTGGTGAAATCATCGGACAAAGTCAGCATGGATTTACCAAAGGCAAATCATGTCTGACGAATCTTATAGAATTTTTCGAGGATGTAACTAGTAGAGTGGATAAGGGAGAACCAGTCGATGTGTTATATCTGGACTTTCAGAAGGCCTTCGACAAGGTCCCACATAGGAGATTGGTGTACAAACTTAAAGCACACGGTATTGAGGGTTCAGTTTTGAGGTGGATAGAAAATTGGTTGGCGGACAGGAAGCAAAGAGCAGGAATAAACGGGTCCTTTTCGGAATGGCAGGCAGTGACTAGTGGGGTACCGCAAGGCTCAGTGCTGGGACCCCAGTTATTTACAGTGTATATTAATGATTTGGACGAGGGAATTGAATGCAAATTCTCTAAGTTTGCGGATGACACGAAGCTGGGTGGCAGTGTTAGCTGCGAGGAGGATGCTAGGAGGCTGCAGAGTGACTTGGATAGATTATGCGAGTGGGCAAATGCATGGCAGATGCAATATAATGTGGATAAATGTGAGGTTATCCACTTTGGCGGCAAGAACAGGAAAGCAGAGTATTACCTGAATGGTGACCGATTGGGAGAAGGGGAGATGCAACGTGACCTGGGTGTCATGGTGCACCAGTCATTGAAAGCAAGCATGCACGTGCAGCAGGCAGTGAAGAAAGCGAATGGTATGTTGGCATTCATAGCAAGAGGATTTGAGTTTAGGAGCAGGGAGGTTCTGCTGCAGTTGTACAAGGCCTTGGTGAGACCGCACCTGGAGTATTGTGTGCAGTTTTGGTCTCCTAACCTGAGGAAAGACGTTCTTGCCTTAGAGGGAGTACAGAGAAGGTTCACCAGATTAATCCCTGGGATGGCGGGACTTGCATATGAGGAAAGACTAGATAGACTCGGCTTGTACTCGCTGGAATTTAGAAGACTGAGGGGGGATCTTATAGAAACATATAAAATTCTTAAGGGGTTGGAGAGGCTAGATGCGGGAAGATTGTTCCCGATGTTGGGGGAGTCCAGAACCAGGGGTCACAGCTTAAGGATAAGGGGGAAGTCTTTTAGGACCGAGATGAGAAAACATTTCTTCACACAGAGCGTGGTGAGTCTGTGGAATTCTCTGCCACGGAAGGTAGTTGAGGCCAGTTCATTGGCTATATTTAAGAGGGAGTTAGATGTGGCCCTTTTTGCTAAAGGGATCAGGGGGTATGGAGAGAAGGCAAGTACAGGCTACTGAGCTGGATGATCAGCCATGATCATATTGAATGGCGGTGCAGGCTCGAAGGGCCGAATGGCCTACTCCTGCACCTATTTTCTATGTTTCTATGTTTCTATTAAGCGAGACAAAAAAAGAAGTGCATGTTTAAATACCGTGAGAATTTGTTGGGTAAATACACACAAGCTATTTGATTTGGCCCAATTTTTATAGTTCAGAGATACAGCGCGGAAACAGGCCCTTTGGCCCACCGAGTCTGCATGGAACAGCGATCCCCACACACTAACACTATCCTACACACACTAGGGACAATTTACAATGTTACTGAAGCCAAATAACCTACAAACCTGTTCGTCTTTGGAGTGTGGGAGGAAACCGAAGATCTCGGAGAAAACCCACGCAGGTCACGGGGAGAACGTACAAACTCCGTACAGACGGCGCCCGTAGTCAGGATCGAACCCGGGTCTCTGGCGCCGTGAGGCAGCAGCTCTACCCGCTGCACCATCGTGCCGCCCTAAATGGAGCTAATGTTAAAAAAATATCAACAATCCCGAGCTTGAGCTCTAATTATTTTTCCGATTGAATGGTGGCTGTGTGGGGTAGACTCCTGATGTGGGCAGTTCTTGCTGTATGGAAAACATAGAAACATAGGAAATAGGTGCCCTTCGAGTCAGCACCGCCATTCATTGTGATCATAGCTGATCATCCACAATCAGTAACCCATGCCTGCCTTCTCCCCAATATCCCTTGATTCCACTAGCCCCTCGAGCTCTATCTAACTCTTTTTTAAATTCATCCAGTGAATTGGCCTCCACTGCCCTCTGTGGCAGAGAATTCCACAAATTCACAACTCTCTGGGTGAAAAAGTTTCTTCTCACCTCAGTTTTAAATGACCTCCACTTTATTCTTAGGCTGCGTCCCATAGTTCCCCTGCAGGCCCGGACGCTGTAGTCCCGGATGCTGTAGGCCGGACACTGTAGGCCCAGTGTAGGTCCGGACAGTGTAGATCCGGATAGTGTAGGTCCGGACAGTGTAGGTCTGGACAGTGTAGATCCGGACAGTGTAGGTCCAGACAGTGTAGGTCCGGACAGTGTAGGTCCGGACAATGTAGGTCCAGACAGTGTAGATCCGGACAATGTAGGTCCAGACAGTGTAGATCCGGACAGTGTAGATCCAGACAGTGTAGATCCGGACAGTGTAGGCCCGGACACTGTAGGTCCGGACAGTGTAGGCCCGGAGGCCCGGGCGCCGCCTAAGGGAGGTTGCGCATTTACCAGCCTCCCGGCCCGGGCGGCCGCCATTGGAGCGGGAGCACATGGCCGCTGGCTGGATGAGGTCACGTGGGGCGCGGGGCGGTGACGTCACCTTGTCCCTTATTTGGGAGTGAGATAGTTAGCACCCCTATTTCTGAGTGTAACACACAGCAGTGAAACTGTGTGTGTTTTTATATATTGGAATTATTGACAGAGAAAGTGGTGGAGAAGCTCAAGTGTGATGGGGTGAGGAGGATGTGAAATAAACCCATCTAAAGGCTTCTGTGCCCTTCTAGGTCTGTCCACCCTTTCTGCAGCGGACAAGAAAATAAGTATCAACCTAGAACATAATGCTGCATAAGATCAGGCTCTTCGGCCCACAGGCTCTACGTTCTGCGCAGAACGTGATAGCAAGATCATCTCTTTATCTAGCTACATATAATGCAGAAAGAAAATATATCTTCACATAGAACAGAGCACAGCGAAAGAGCAGGGCCTCCTCTCTTCCAGCTTTCCTTTCCCCCCCCACCGTAATCTGCCAAAAGGGTCCCAACCCGAAACGTCACCTATCCATGTTCTCCACAGATGCTGCCTGACCCACTGAGTTACTCCAGCACTCTGTGAAACGTCACCTATCCATGCTCTCCACAGATGCTGCCTGACCCGCTGAGTTACTCCAGCATTTTATGTCTTTTCATGCCGTCTGATCTTTGATTTCTCCACTCTTGGCTTTTTGTAGTTACACGACATTGATCAGCTGACATCCTGCATCGTACAGTTTTACAGGACGGCAAAACTTGATGCAGCCTCATTTTTCAGGCAGAATGTAATTCTAATTTAAAGTAATAACAAATGTAATTAGGCTTGTTCTCCTATTTCATCAAATGAATAGGAGTGAAAAGATATATTTTTTAATTTGCAATATAAGTGTGTTGAAATATTAACAGACCAATACATGAATCTGGAATATTAAAGAGATTTTCTCACATATCTAGAGAGGAACATGAAAGATTTTGCTTTGCCAGGGCAATAATTATTCAGCATTACAATGGGAATCACTTTGCTCAGCATCTATGATCTATCTCTCCCTCCTAACCTCATTCTCCTGCCTTCTCCCCATAACCCCTGACACCCGCACTAATCAACAATCTATCTATCTCTGCCTTAAATATATCCACTGACTTGGCCTTCACAGCCTTCTGTGGCAAAGAATCCCACAGATTCACCACACTCTCAATAAAGACATTCCTCCTCATCTCCTTCCTAAAGGACCAACCTTTTCTGCTGAGGCTGTGCCCTCTGGTCCTGGACTCTCCCACTAGTGGAAACATCCTCTCCACATCCACTCTATCCAGGCCTTTCATTACTCTGTAAATTTCATTGTGGTCCCCCCTCATCCTTCTAAACTCCAGTGAGTACAGGCCCAGTGCTGACAAATGCTGATCATATGTTAACCCACTCATTCCTGGGATCATTCTCGTAAACCTCCTCTGGACCCTCTCCAGAGCCAGCACATCCTCGATTGCCAGAATAAGGCCTCATATTCCATTTGGGCAGCTTACACCACAATAGTATGAACATTGAACACTCCAATTCACCGTAACTACACCATTGACTCCATCTACACCTCACGCTGCCTCGGCAAGGCCAGCAGCATAATCAAGGACCAGTCTCACCCCGGTCACTCCCTCTTCTCCCCTCTCCCATCGGGCAAGAGGTACAGAAGTGTGAAAACGCACACCTCCAGATTCAGGGACAGTTTCTTCCCGGCTGTTATCAGGCAACTGAACCATCCTACCACAACCAGAGAGCAGTGCTGAACTACTATCTACCTCATTCGTGACCCTCGGACTATCTTTGATCGGACTTTGCTGGCTTTACCTTGCACTAAACGTTATTCCCTTATCATGTATCTGTACACTGTGGACGGCTCGATTGAAATCATAATTTGTCTTTCTGCTGATTGGTTAGCACGCAACAAAAGCTTTTCACTGTACCTCGGTACACGTGACCATAATCTAAACTGTACTGTAACTGTACTGTACTGAGTAACTCCAGCACTCAGTGAAACAGCACCTATCCATGTTCTCCACAGATGCTGCCTGACCCGCTGAGTTACTCCAGCACTCAGTGAAACATCACCTATCCATGTTCTCCAGAGATGCTGCCTGACCCGCTGAGTTACTCCAGCACTCAGTGAAACGTCGCCGATCCATGTTCTCCAGACAAACATGTACTTCTTCGGAGTGTGGGAGGAAACCGGAGCGCCCGGAGTAAACCCACGTGGTCACGGGTAGAAAGTACAAACTGTGTACAGTCAGCACCCGTGGTCAGGGTGGAACCCGGGTCTCTGGCGCTGTGAGGCAGCAACTCTACCGCTGTGCCACCGTGCCGCACCATAAACTACCACACAACGCCCGATTCTAACTCGAGCTCAAAATCAAAGTTAGTCTTCAACTAATCAAATAGTAATAAATGCAAAATGCAATTCAGCCAAGAGAAACCACTTACTTGATTTATTTTTATTCAGATAATTAGACTTGATGGATGTAAGTGAGCCTGGATAATTCTTCACTGTGGAAATTTGTTTCCAGCTGAGCTGTCTGATATTCATCAATAATCAACGGTTATAAAATAGAGATTGGGTCAGCTTATTAAAGTGTCCTTCACTCACTTCAGTCATTTGCATGGGGACATTTGAACAGTTTATCTATTTTAATTCTCTTTTAATAATACAAGCCCATATATCAGTCAACTTAAAGCTGGCCTAAAGCTACGTGTGAATTATCCTTTATTGCTTTCTGCTTCTGTTTCATTGTGTATTGATTAAACATGAACCAGGACTTGTGAAAGGGGACCTAAAGCAGACGGTAATAAGACAACGAGGATGTTGCCAGGACTAGAGGGTGCGAACTACAGGGAGAGGTTTAATAGGCTGGGACTCTATTCCATGGAGCGCATCAGGACATGTGGTAATCCTAGAGAGGTGTATCAAATCATGAGAGGAATAGATCGGGTAGATGCTCAGAGTCTCTTGCCCAGAGTAGGGGAATCGAGGACCAGAGGACATAGGTTTAAGGTGAAGGGGGGAAGATTTAATAGGAATCTGAGGAGTAACTTTTTCACACAGTGGGTGGTGAGTGTATGGAACGAGCCGCCGGATGAGGTAGTCGACACAGGGACTATCCCGTCGTTTAAGAAACATTTGAACAGGTTCAGGGATGGGACAGGTTTGGAGGGATATGGGCCAAATGCAGGCAGGTGGGACTAGTGGGAAAGAAAACTGCAGATGCTGGTTTGAATCGAAAGTAGATCGAGTTACTCAGCGGGTCAGGCAACATCTCTGGAGAGAAGGAATGGGTGACGTTTCAGATCGAGACCCTTCTTCAGACTGATGTCAGGGGAGGGGGCGGGACAGAGATACGATGTAGTCGGAGACAGGAAGACTGGTGGCAGAACTGGGAAAGGGGGAGGGGATAGAGAGGGAAAGCAGGGACTGTCTGTAGTTAGAGAAGTCAATGTTCATACCGCTGGGGTGTAAACTACCCAAGCAAAATATGAGGTGCTGTTCCTCCAATTTGCGCTGGGCCTCACTCTGACAATGGAGGAGGCCCAGGAAGGTGGGACTAGTGTGGATGGGACATGTTGGCCGGTGTGGGCAAGTTGGGCCGAAGGGCCTGTTTCCACGCTGTATCACTCTTGTGAACTTTTGTACCGCTTCTTCACGTGTCAGGTAAAGAGCTTCGAAAGGCCATCCCTTCAGTAAAGGACCAGTGGTGAACCGGACCTAGCGTCAATAAATAATGGCACACAAAGAAAGTGACTGGGTGTTACCCTGACTGGACAAAATAATGCGGTGAAGCTGTGTACATAAATAACAGAGGCACTTCCACCGGGATGGCCAATATTCAGACTTTGTTCTCTGTCAAAAGAGCGTCAAATAGACAATAGACAATAGGTGCAGGAGGAAGCCATTCGGCCCTTCGAGCCACCACCACCATTCAATGTGATCACGGCTGATCATTCTCAATCACTACCCCGTTCCTGCCTTCTCCCCATACCCCCTGTCTCCGCTATACTTAAGAGCTCTATCTAGCTCTCTCTTGAATGCATTCAGAGAATTGGCCTCCACTGCCTTCTAAGGCAGAGAATTCCACAGATTTACAACTCTCTGACTGAAAATGTTTTTCCTCATCTCAGTTGTAAATGGCCTACCCCTTATTCTTAAATTGTGGCCCCTTATTCTGGACTCCCCCAACATTGGGAACATGTTTATTGCCTCTAACGTGTCCAACCCCTTAATAATCTTATACGTTTTGATAAGATCCCCTCTGATCCTTCTAAATTCCAGTGTATACACGCCTAGTCGCACCAGTCTTTCAACATATGACAGTCCCGCCATTCCGGGAATTAACCTAGTAAACCTACGCTGCACACCCTCAATAGCAAGAATATCCTTCCTCAAATTTGGAGCCCAAAACTGCACACAGTACTCCAGGTGCGGTCTCACTAGGGCCCTGTACAACTGCAGAAGGACCTCTTTGCTCCTATACTCAACTCCTCATGTTATGAAGGCCAACATTCCATTGGCTTTCTTCACTGCCTGCTGTACCTGCATGCTTCCTTTCAGTGACTGATGCACTAGGACACCCAGATCTCGTTGTACGTCCCCTTTTCCTAACAACACCATTCAAATAACACTCTGCCTTCCTATTCTTACCACCAAAGTGGATAACCTCACACTTATCCACATTAAACTGCATCTGCCATGCATCCGCCCACTCACACAACCTGTCCAGGTCACCCTGCAACCTCATAGCATCTTCCTCACAGTTCACACTACCACCCAGCTTTGTATCATCTGCAAATTTGCTAATGGTACTTTTAATCCCTTCATCCAAGTCATTAATGTATATTGTAAATAGCTGCGGTCCCAGCACCGAGCCTTGTGGTACCCTACGAGTCACTGCCTGCCATTCTGAAAGGGACCTATTTATCCCCACTCTTTGCTTTCTGTCTGTCAACCAATTTGCTATCCATGTCAGTACCCTACCTCCAATACCATGTGCTCTAATTTTGCCCACTAATCTCCTATGTGGAACCTTGTCAAAGGCTTTCTGAAAGTCAAGGTACACCACATCCACCGGCTCTCCCCTGTCAATTTTACTAGTTACATCCTCAAAGAATTCCAAAAGATTAGTTAAGCATGATTTCCCCTTCGTAAATCCATGCTGACTCGGAACGATCCTGTTACTACTATCCAAATGCTCCGCAATTTTGTGTTTTATAATTGACTCCAGCATCTTCCCCACCACTGATGTCAGACTAACTGGTCTATAATTTCCCGTTTTCTCTCTCCCTCCTTTGTTAAAAAGTGGGACAACATTAGCTACCCTCCAATCCACAGGAACTGATCCTGAATCTATAGAACATTGAAAAATGATCACCAATGCGCCACCTCCTTAAGTACTCTGGGATGCAGACCACCAGGCCCTGGGGATTTATCAGCCTTCAGTCCCATCAGTCTACCCAACACCATTTCCTGCCTAATGTGGATTTCCTTCAGTTCCTCCGTCACCCGAGGATCTCTGCCCTATGTGGCAGAGAATTCCACAAATTCACAACTGTCTGGGTGAAAAAGTTTCTTCTCACCTCAGTTTTAAATGGCCTCCCCTTTATTCTTAGACTGTGTGTGTGGCCCCTGGTTCTGGACTCCCCCAACATTGGGAACATTTTCCTGCATCTAGCTTGTCAAGTCCTTTTATAATTTTACACGTCTCTGTCTGATCCCCTCTCATCATTCTAAACTCCAGTGAATACAAGCCCAGTCTTTCCAATCTTTCCTCATATGACAGTCATGATGGCCATTATTTAGACTTTGCTCTCTGTCAAAAGACCGTCAAACCAGCCGTTAACTCGTGGAAAAATGGTACGTTCTAGAGATCTAAAATTGGCGACCTGCCAAAGATATAAAATAGCAAATCGAAAGGGATTTTAATGGCGGAAGGGTTTAGCAAAGTCATGATTAGATCTCAGAGTTACAGGTCATCACAACTGGCATCTTCCACGCATGGCCTCTCACCAGTTACGAGTTTGTACTTTAAACTCGTTGCTGTTTCAGTAAAACAAACGTTGCTTTTTAATAATTGGAAAGCACATTTCAGTCACATTTCACCTCCTGATGAAATGGTAAAGATGACGTGCGACTGGAAACTGGAGTTTCTCACTGAATAAATTATTGGTAATTAAATTGGCGGTAGTGTCACAGCTGGCAGAGTTGCTGCCTCCCAGCGACAGGGGCCTGGGCTCAGTCGTGAGGTCACCTTCTCCCAGTGACCGTGTAAAAGGACTGGACAAGCTAGATGCAGGAGAAATGTTCCCCATGTTGGGGGAGTCCAGAACCAGGGGCCACACAGTCTAAGAATAAAGGGGAGGCCATTTAAAACTGAGGTGAGAAAAAAACTTTTTCACCCAGAGAATTGTGAATTTGTGGAATTCTCTGCCACAGAGGGCAGTGGAGGCCAATTCACTGGATGGATTTAAAAGAGAGTTAGATAGAGCTCTAGGGGCTAGTGGAATCAAGGGATATGGGGAGAAGGCAGGCACGGTTTACTGATTGTGGATGATCAGCCATGATCACAGTGAATGGCGGTGCTGGCTCGAAGGGCTGAATGGCCTCCTCCTGCACCTATTTTCTATGTTTCTATCCCAATGACGTGAGGATTTGTAGGTTAATTTTAGTTTAGATTGAGATACAGCGTAGAAACAGGCGCTTCAGTCCACACCGACCAGCGTCTTTGAGGTGTGGGAGGAAACTGGAGCGCCCGGAGAAAACCCACAAGGTCCCAGGGAGAATATACAAATTCCACACAGCCAGCACCCATAGTCAGGATGGAACCCGGATACCTGCCGGTATAAAGAAGCAACTGTACCGCTGTGCCGATGTGTCACCTCATTGGCCTCTACAATTGCCCCTAGTGTACAATGCGGAAGTGGGAAAACATAGAACTCGTGTGAACAGGTGATCGATGGTCATTGAGGACTCAGTGGGCCAAGGGGCCTGTTTGCACGCCGTATCTTTTCAGCAATCCTTTGACCACATGAAGATAAGTTCGTACGTTCATAAGTGATAAGAGCAGAATTAGGGCATTTGGCCCATCAAATCCACTCCACCATTCAATCATGGCTGATCTATCTCTCCCTCCTAACCCCATTCTCCTGCCTTCTCCCTATAACCCCTGACACCCGCACTGATCAAGAATCTATCTATCTCTGCCTTAAAAATATCCACTGAATTGGCCTCCACAGCCTTTTGCAGCAAAGAATTCCACAGATTCACCACCCTCTGGCTAAAGAAATTCCTCCTCATCTCCTTCCAAAAGGAACGACCTCTGGTCCTAGACTCTCCCACTTGTGGAAACATCCTCTCCACATCCACTCTATCCAAGCCTTTTACTATTCGGTAAGTTTCAATGAGGTCCCCCCTCATCCTTCTAAACTCCAGCGAACACAAAGAACGAGAAGGTATCACAAAATGCTGGAGTAACTCAGCAGGTCAGGCAGCATCTCTGGAGAGAAGGAATGGGTGACGTTTCGGGTCGAGACCCTTCTTCAGTCTGAAGAAGGGTCTCAACCGGAAACATCACCCATTCCTTCTCTCCAGAGATGCTGCCTGACGCTGAGTTACTCCAGCATTTTATGATACCTTCGATTTGTAGCAGCATCTGCAGTTATTTTCCTACACAAAGAACGAGAAGGTGTACGTTGGGATTGCACATTGGATGACAATGAGATCGCTTGTAATTCGGGCAATTCCCACTGCCCCAGTGCGTGGAAGATTTCCCTTCACGGTTGTTCCGTGTTCAGCTCTCACGCCCGAGGCTGGCTTCACTGAAGGCTCATGAATATTATGGAGATGATCCTGATATGTGCCAGCTGACAGCTTCATTAGACTTTCCAGATAACATTCGACCTGCTAAGCATCTGAGTCATGTATTTACTTTGTCATAATTGATTTTGAAAAGCTTCCATTTGCCAATTACATTGCAGAATCCGTGTCCGTGTATTTTGATATTTTTTGTCTAATGATCAAAGCACATTGATGCATCAAATTGACTTGGAGTGTTTAGCAGGCCATGGAAGAAGGCAATTGATCTGACTGCAAAAAAAATGTAATAGTCATTATTACACTATAGTAATCACTATGCTCACTACTATGCCACACAGTTGCAGATCGGAGCACGGATATGGCCTGAGAGAGGACATTCAGTCCATTGAGACGATACCAATTCCTACACTGGTGGAGGCAAAGAGTGATACAGTGGGATGTAGCATCTCTGATGAACATGGATAGGGTCTGTATCCTTTGTTTAGTTTAGTTTCGTTTATTCTTGTTACGTGTACCGAAGTATAGTTATAGCGCGCTATCCAGCCAGTGAAAAGACTATACGTGATTCCAATCAAGCTGCCCACAATGTACAGATACAGGATGATAAAGGGAGTCATGTCTGGGCTGGCACAGTGGTAGAGTTAGTGCCATACAACACCATAGACCCAGGTTCGATCTTGACTACGGGTGCTGTCTGTACGGAGTTTGTACGTTCTCCCTCGTGGGTTTTCTTCGGGGGCTCTGGTTTCCTCCCACATTCCAGGGACGTACAGGTGCGTAGGTTAATTGGCTTCTGTAAATTGTACGTTGACTTGACGTGTAGGACAGTGCTAGTGTATGGGGCTATCGCTGGTGAGCATGGACTCGATGGGCCGTATCTCGAAAGTAAAGTCTAAAGTTGAGTGCAAGATAAAGTCCGATTAAAGATATTTTGAAGGTCTCCAATGAGGTCAGCACTGCTCTCTGGTTGTGGTAGGATGGTTCAGTTGCCTGATAACAGCTGGGAAGAAACTGTCCCTGAATCTGGTTGTGTGCGTTTCCACACTTCTGTACCTCTTGCCCGATGGGAGAGGGGAGAAGAGGGAGTGGCCAGGGTGAGACTGGTCCTTGATTTTGCTGGTGATTCTTCTTCTTCAGACTGATTGCTATTCGTTGCGGAGTTCACTTCCTATGTGATTCAGGCAGGTGCCAGCACATCCTACACTTGGAGCAGCACAAAATATGGCAACAGATCTCATCCAAACGGAGAACATTGCAGAACATGTTGCTCTGCTATTTTAGAACCATCTTCAAAACATTAGTACCAGATGCCACGTTCAAATTAGACGAGGTTAATGTTGGTGGGTTTGTCAACCTATTTACTTCAATATATATATATATCTGTGTATAAAATCATGAGAGGAATAGATCGGGTAGATGTACAGAGTCTCTTGCCCAGAGTAGGTGAATCGAGGACCAGAGGACATAGGTTCAAGGTGAAGGGGAAAAGATTTAATAGGAATCTGAGGGGTAACATTTTCACACAGAGGGTGGTGGGTGTATGGAACAAGCTGCCAGAGGAGGTAGTTGAGCCTGGGACTATCCCAACGTTTAAGAAACAGTTAGATAGGCACATGGATAGGACAGGTTTGGAGGGATATGGGCCAAACGCGGGCAGGTGGGGCTAGTTGGCCGGTGTGGGCACGTTAGTTGGGTTTGTTTGACTCTGTATAGACAACATTAGTTTTCAGAAATCATTTAATAGGAACAAGTTTTTGGCTACCCTGTAGTAATCTTCCCCTTCTTGGGATTAGAAATCAGGCCTAAAAACCGAGAGATTCCCCGTCTCTATTAGCAGTGGTCGATTTACCCAGGTTCATAGTACAATTTTTTATTATTTTTTCAACCACCAGCTGCCAGCAGATCTACAAGGACATCAAAGAGTGCAGCACAAGAACAGGCCCTTCGGCCCGCAATGCCCATGGCCAACATAGTGCCACGTTAAACTAACCTCCTCTGCTTGCACGTGATCCATATTCCTCCATTCCCTCCATAACCTCTCAAAGCCTCAAACACCACTATCGTATCTGCCTCCCTTCTCCGTGGATTGTCACCTTGTGGTGGTGGAGAAGCTCGTGTGGTCCTGAGATCCTGAGAGCGATGCCGTCTGGAGCTACACTCCTGGTAGGGTCACCCATGGGGGTAAGGTTGAGGGGAAGGGAGGTCCCTGACAAAGAGCGATCTAACCAAGACCTCAACGGTGGAACAGGCGGAGGGAGGGAGGATGGCGGCTGACTTTAGTGGAGCGTCACAATGGCTGGGAAGGCGGATGGATGAAGGCTGCGGCAGAAAAGGGTCCCCGGTCGTCTTGGACTCCACGCCACTGGATCCTGACCCAGATCTGTCAAGGACCGTGTGGTGGCTGTCTGTGCACCAGTCTCCCCACGTTAAACAAAGTCACGCACAGGGGTCCCACCCTATGGAGAGGACAGTCACACTCGCCTCCAGTGACCACCGATGATGATGATGCTGATCTGCCTCCACCACCACCCTTGGCAGCACGTTCCAGGCACCCACCGCCCTCTGTGTTACAAACATGCCTATGCATCTGCTTTTAAACGTTGCCCACTCACCTTAAAGCTACGTCGTCTCGTCTGTGACATTTCCACCCTGGGGGAAAGGTTCTGACCTCTCACAATGTTATATACTTCTATCAGATTTCTACTCAGCCTCTGACGTGCAAGAGAAAACAATTCAGGTTCGTCCAACTTCTCCCTGTAGGGAACACCCTCTCAGCCAGGCAGCAAACCTCTCCTGCACTCTGGCCAAACCTCTCCTGCACTCTGGCCAAACCTCTCCTGCACTCTGGCCAAACCTCTCCTGCACTCTGGCCAAAGTCTCCACATCCTCTCTGTAACGGGGCGACCAGATCTGCACGCCACATTCCCAATGCTGCAACATTTAGCGGTAGAGCTGCTGCCTCACAGCGCCAGAGTCCAGCGTTCCATCCCGACTACGGGTGCTGTCTGTATGGAGTTTGCACGTTCTCCCCGTGACCTGCGTGGGTTTTCTCCAAGATCTTCGGTTTTCTCCCAAGCTCCAAAGAAGTGCAGGTTTGGAGGTTAATTGGCTTGGTATAAATGTAAATTATCCCCGGTGTGTGTAAGTGTGCGGGGATCGCTGGTCAGCGTGGACTCTGTGGGTCGAAGGACCCGATTGTGCACTGTGTATAGAGTCATAGAGTGATAGAGTGATACAGTATGGAAACAGGCCCTTCGGCCCAACTCGCCAACAAAGTCCCAGCTACCCTAGTCCCACTTGCCTGCGCTTGGTCCATAAGTCCCGCCCCCTTCCCTGACATCAGTCCGAAGAAGGGTCTCGACCCGAAATGTCACCCATTCCTTTTCTTCAGAGATGCTGCCTAGGGGTGCCAACTGTTTCACTTCCAAATACGAGACAAGGTGACATCACCGCCCCGCGCCCCACGTGACCTCACCCAGCCAGCGGCCACGTGCTCCCGCTCCAACAATGGCGGCCGCCCGGGCCGGGAGGCAGGTTGCTATGCAACCTCCGTTAGGCGGCGCCCGGGCCTCCAGATCTACAATATCCGGAGCTAAAATGTCGGGAACCTAGAGTGTCTGAACCTAAACTGTCAGGACCTACAGCGTCGGGGCCTACAGCGCCCCCCCCGGCCCAATACGGGACAAGGGCTGTCCCGTAAGGGACAAGCCAATGTAGCCCAAAATACGGATTGTCCCGGCTAATACGGGACAGTTGGCAACCCTAATGCTACCTGACCCACTGAGTTACTCCAGCATTTTGTGTCTACCTTAAATTTTCTCTGCACTCTTTCCATCTTCGTACGCAATTAGTACAATATGTTGTAGAACATGCATCTTTGGAAGTCTTTCGATGTTTAATATGACTATTAGTGATGCACAAAAAGAGAGTACATACAGAGCAAGTTTAGCAAGGATATATTTCTTTAAGTTGCTTGAAGAAACTGTAACAAGATATTGGGTAAATTGCCATGCCTCCCACTCAACCCAAAAAGCAAACTAGTTTTACACCTGATTTGAGTCAAGATAATTTCAGGAAATTAATGAGAACAGCATTTTAACATTGGAACATTACCTGGGTTGTTAGGCTTGAGTTACAGTGAGAGTTTGGATCAGCTTTGTACCAGAAAATGTGTACCAAACAATGATCCAACCGCACTTGGAGTATGCTTCCGCTGCCTGGAACCCCGGTACCAAGAAAAATAAAGATGTTCTTCAAAATGTTCAATAAAGAACAGCCCGGTTTGTGTATGGCGACGTCAGACGACAATCCAGTGTAACCAATATGCTGACCGACTTAAACTGGGACTCCCTGGAAACCAGATGCCAGATGCTCATATTGACCACCATTCACAAGATCATCTACAAGGATGTCCACCTCCACGCTGACTTACACGTCAAAGAGAAAACAGCAAGATCCAGAAGAAGCCACAACAAGCAACTTATAGTTCAACAACACACATCTACTCCCTACATCCAGTCTTTCTTCCCTGACGCAATTTCCCTCAGGAATGCCCTCCCACAATCCTCTGTTGACATGCCCACCTACGCAACCTTCAAGACCTCCATCCAGGCCCAAAGACGGCAAAGCCCCCGCCAGACCAAGCCCACCCTCGTCAACTTGCAATGTAGTCCCTGGTGGGCTCTTCGGAGGTGATGACTACAAGATACAAGATGCAAGATACAACCTGGGACCTTTTCTTTGGAGCACAGGCGGCTGAGGGGTGCACAAGATCATGAGGGGCATGGATAAAGTGAACACTCACAGTTCTTTTCTCCCAGGGTAGAGGATTCTAACACTAGAGGGCACAGGTTTAGGAGAGAGGGGGAGAGATGTAAGAGAGTCCACGGGGGCAACTTTTTCCACTCAGAGGGTCATCTGTGTCTGGACGAGCCGCCAGAGGAAGCTGTGACAGCGGACACAATAACAACATCTGGACAGTTATATGGATAGGAAGGGTTTAGCCGGATATGGGCCAAATGCAGGCAAATGGAACAATGCCTGAATGCCAGCGACATGGTTGGCATGGACAGGATGCGCTGCAGGGCCTGTTTCCATGCTGTACACCTCTATGTGTAGAAAAAAAGAAATGCAGATGCTGGTAAAAACACAAAATGCTGGAGTAACTCAGCGGGTCAGGCAGAATCTGTGGAGAACATGGATAGGTGACGTTTTGGGGTCGAGACCCTTCTTCAGCCTGAAGAGAGAGTGGGGGTAGGGGGAAGGAGAACAGTGGGGGTCAGGGAAGAACGGGGGGGGAGGGAAAGGGGGGATGGTGGGTGGGGGGAAGGGGACAGTGAGATTGAAAGAGGGAGGAGGGGATGGGGGAGGAGAGAGGGGGTGTGGGGGGAAGAAAGTTGGTGGTGGGGGGAAGAGAGTGGGAGTGGGGGGAAGGGGGGAAGGGGGTCAGTGGGGGTGGGGAAGGTGGGAGAGTGGGGGGTAGGGAGGGGGGGGATAAGGGGGATTGAGTAGAGGGTTGAGGGTGCTACACCAATACAGGAGAGGCTTTGGGTCCAAGGCTCCTCGGTCACACCCTCTCCCCTTCCCTGTACCGCCTTTAATTGCACTCCCCCTCCCCTGGAGGATCACGGCACCACAGTGAAGGAGAAAGATGGCCGCTGACAGGATGGTGTCAGTGGCTCCTTCTCCCCTTTCCCCCTCCCACACCCCATTCCCCCCTCCTCACCCACCCCTCCCCTCTCCACCCCACCCCCCCCTCCTCTCCCCCCCATTGAGATTCATTTTATTTGACAATTTATTTTAAAGACAAAACGCGATTTCCCCAGGTCGTAATGGAAACCCTACGAGGAACAGGCCCGGCGGGCCTACTTGGTCTAGTATACTACTAAAACTCTCATCTTGTATGTTAGTTTGTTTGTTTAATTGTTTGTTCCTGAAATACAGCCAAAACGGTACACGACAGCACAACAATTTTAGGCCCGCCCTACTCACCATTCGCCTGCAGTCTCGATTGATCAAGTTTTGTTACATTTTAAAGACAATTAACAATAAACTTTAATAAATACACTCCCCCCCCCCCCTTCCACCAGGAGAACCGCGCCCGTCCCGGCGTGCCTCGCGCTTGACCTTCCTCCCGTGGTGCAGCGTGGCTGCAGAGGGTCAAAGAAGATGGCCGCCAGCAGGACGAACATGCCGTGGCCACTCTCCTGCTGCTGGCCGCCCGGGGCCAGGGTGGGTGGCTCCCTCTCCCCTTTCCTCTCCCCACTCGCCCGCCCCCGGCCACGGGGGAGACTCTACGGGTCGTCAGTTGGGGAAGGGTTGCCGGGCCCGCAGGAGAGGTTTGGACACAACGGGTCCACGCTGCACTGATATCATGCTAAAACACTCTGGACTATTGATACTTCTATCTTTTACAGTGCATAGCTGCCTGACAGCAGAATTATCTGTATATCTAGACACACAAACATGAGGAACTTGAGCACAGGGTCAGAACGCTGGGGTTAAGCCAGGGCCACAGGGAGATACCTTGCCCCAGTTCCACTTACTTGGGATGGGAGAAGCGGTCGATGAGAGTGACCTTCTCCACCAGGTCACCCGCGATATTGCGCACCAAATCATAGAAATCATTTTCCTCATATCCTTCGTGTGGAATCCAAAAAGAGATGTCGTTTACCAGAGGCGGGTATTTGCTCAACGGCTGCAAAAAAGAAAAAGAAAAGTAGTTAGGGCATTTTTATTTCTTTACAGCTCTATAACTAGGTCGGCACAGTGGCACAGCGGGTAGAGTCGTTGCCTCACAGCGCCGCAGACCCGGGTTCCATCCCGACTACGGGCGCTGTCTGTACGGAGTTTGTACGTTCTTCCCATGACCCGCGTGGGTTTTCTCCGAGATCTTCGGATTCCTCCCGCACTCCAAAGACGTGCAGGTTTGTAGGTAATTGGCTCGGTAAATGTAGAAATTGTCCCTGGTGGGTATAGGATCGTGTTAATGTGCGGGGATCGCTGGTCGGCGCGGACCCGGTGGGCCGAAAGGGCCTGTTTCCGCGCTGTATCTCTAAACTAAACTAAACTATTACGATGGTGTCATGAAGAATTATCGCAGGATCTACCTGCAAAGGCTGGCACGGTGGCCTAGCGGCAGAGTTCCTGCCTAAGATCGCCAGATTCAATCCTGACTACAGATGCTGTCTGTGTGGTGTTTGTATGTTCTCCCCGCGACCGTGTAGGTTTCCCCTGGCATTCCAAAGACGTACAGGTTTGTAAGTTGAAGATAGACACAAAATGCTGGAGTAACTCTGGAGAGAAGGAATGGGCGACGATTCGGGTCGAGACCCTTCTTTGGACATTGCAGGTTTATTAGCTTCGGTAAAATTGATAGTGCTAGTGTACGGGGTGATCGCTGGCCTCTTTGGACTCGCGTGGCCCAATGGCCTGTTTCTGCAATGAATCTCTAAAGTTTAAAGTAAAGTCTAAAGTGCTGGAGTAACTCAGCGGGTTACACAGCAGCTCTGGAGAACATGGATAGGTGACGTTTCACAGAGTGCTGGAGTAACTCAGCGGGTCAGGCAGCATCTGTGGAGAACATGGATAGGTGACGTTTCACAGAGTCCTGGAGTAACTCAGCGGGTCAGGCAGCATCTGTGGAGAACATGGATAGGTGACGTTTCACAGAGTGCTGGAGTAACTCAGCGTCTCTGGAGTGAAGGGACGGGTGACTTTGTGGATCTGCATTGACCTTGTCTAAAAACGACCTCTTTGTCTGGCTTCTCTGGCTGGCTCCCTCCTTATGTATGTTGGTGTCAAACATTGTTTGATAAAGTCCCGGTAAAGCATAATTGAAGGTTTTGCCACATTAACGTGGCTCTATGAGAGTAATTTGCAGCGATACATCTCTGTCACTTCACCTCCGGGTGGGTTCTGCGCGTGCATCCGTCTCTCTCATTCATTCTTCACTCTACACGTTGACAAGGCTCATATATTTCCTTCCGGGACAGGTATCTATCTTGCACAGGCCATCAGATGCCAAATTGACTGTGCACTTCAGTCCTTTGTCTGAGATGTGAACCAATCTGAATCACAAGTGACAATGTACTTGAATTTTAACTTCTGTATTTTGCTCTCCAATCTCAGCCAGCGCTCCTGCCCAGCTCGTTCAGAGCCACTCGAAGGTTCAGCACACGTACCTCAGAGGTGGAAAGCTGCAGGTACAAGTCAAACTCAGAAACCCAAGCGTCAAGCCCAGTAGATGCAAGGAACTGCAGATACAGTTTCAGACTGCAGGCATTGCCACTTTCATTACACTGCACATCGTGCATGTGTATGTGACAAATAAACTTGACTTGACTTGACTTGACTTGAGATCGAGACCCTTATTCAACAGACAATAGACAATAGGTGCAGGAGGAGGCCATTCGGCCCTTCGAGCCAGCACCGCCATTCAATGTGATCATGGCTGATCATTCACAATCAGTACCCCGTTCCTGCCTTCTCCCCATACCCCCTGACTCCACTATCTTTAAGAACTCTATCTAACTCCCTCTTGAAAGCATCCAGGGAATTGGCATCCACTGCCTTCTGAGGCAGAGAATTCCACAGATTCACAACTCTCTGACTGAAAAGGTTTTTCCTCATCTCCGTTCTAAATGGCCTACCCCTTATTCTTAAACTGTGGCCCCTGGTTCTGGACTCCCCCAACATTGGGAACATGTTTCCTGCCTCTAGCGTGTCCAATCCCTTAATAATTGTATATGTTTCAATAAAATCCCCTCTCATCCTTCTAAATTCCAGTGTAAACAAGCCCAGTCGCTCCAGTCTTTCAACATACGACAGTCCCGCCATTCCGGGAATTAACCTCGTGAACCTACGCTGCACTCCCTCAAAACTACACACAGTACTCCAGGTGTGGTCTCACTAAGGCCCTGTACAACTGCAGAAGGACCTCTTTGCTCCTATACTCAACTCCTCTTGTTACATTGGCTTTCATCACTGCCTGCTGTACCTGCATGCTTCCTTTCAGTGACTGATGCACTAGGACACCCAGATCTCGTTGTACGTCCCCTTTTCCTAACTTGACACCATTCAGATACGGTGGCGCAGCGGTAGAGTTGCTGCCTTGCAGCGAATGCAGCGCCGGAGACCCGGGTTCCATCCCGACTAAAGGGGCTGTCTTTACGGAGTTTGTACGTTCTCCCCGTGACCTGCGTGGGTTTCCTCCCACACGCCAAAGACATACAGGTGTGTAGGTTAATTGGTTTAGTATAAATGTAAACTGTCCCTAGTGGGTGTAGGATAGTGTTAGTGTGTGGGGATCGTTGGTCGGCGCGGACCCGGTGGGCCGAAGGGGCCTTTTTCCGCGCTGTATCTCCAAACTAAACTAAACTGAACTAGGCATACCTTGAGATTTTTCAGTGGAGCTGAGAACTGTAGAAAAAAGAACTGAAGATCCTGGTTTATTTAAAAAAAGACACAATATTCTCCAGACATGCTGCCTGACCCGCTGAGTTACTCCAGCACTCTGTGAAACGTCACCTATCCATGTTCTCCACAGATGCTGCCTGACCCGCTGAGTTACTCCAGCACTCTGTGAAAAGTCACCTATCCATGTTCTCCACAGATGCTGCCTGACCCGCTGAGTTACTCCAGCACTCTGTGAAAAGTCACCTATCCATGTTCTCCACAGATGCTGCCTGACCCGCTGAGTTGATCCGCATCTGTAGTTCCTTGTTTCTAGAATGGTACTTTATTGTCACATGTACCGAGGAAGTGTGAAATTCATTTTGTATAGAGTTCTGAACAAGTATCACTATGATACACCTTAGATAAGCATCTCAGGTACAGTACAAGTGTATAGTAGTAGTACACTGAGACAGTATACGGTAGGGTTGCCAACTGTCCCGTATTAGCTGGGACATCCCGTATTTTGTGTTCAATTGGTTGTCCCGTACAGGACCGCCCTTGTCCTGCATTAGGCCCGGATGGCGCTGTTGGCCCGGACACTGTAGGACCGGACTGTGTAGGCCCGGACAGTGTAGGTCCGGACCGCGTAGGTTCGGACACTATAGGCCCGGACACTGTAGGCCCGGACATTGTTGTCCCGGTCACTGTAGGCCCGGACACTGTAGGACTGGACACTGTAGGCCCGGACACTGTACGCTTGGACACTGTATGCCCGGACACTGTAGTCCTGGACACTGTAGGCCCGGGCGCCGCCTAACGGAGGTTGCGTAGCAACCCGCCTCCCTGCCCAGGTGGCCGCCATTGGTGGGAGCAGGAGCACGTGGTCGCTGGCTGGGTGAGGTCACGTGGGGCGCGTGGCGGTGACGTCACCGTTTGTCCCTTTTTTGGGAGTGAGGAAGTTGGCAACCCTAGTATACAGAGTCACCAGAACTAGTGTGAACAGGTGATCGATGTTAGGCATGGACTCGGTGGGCCGATGGTCTGGTTTCCACGCTGTATCTCCAAACTATGCTCAAGTGTTTCTGCAGCAACCACAAATAAACTTTCATCTTCATGCCCGATCTCTATCAATTTACTGTACACGGCCAGTCTTTCTTCTAACTGTTACGCTCATGAGCTCAGATGTAAGCAGTGATTTACACAGCCAATTATTACAGTAGTGACCCTCGTTTGCTGGAGCCTCACTAACTGTGACATGAAGCGGTCCGTCTCTCTTCAAAGACGCACAGGCACTAATTCTGCAACTTGTTATGTTTTTGCTGTGCTGTTCATTAAACATTGCTCCACTCTTACAGCTCACGGTACTCTAATTAGTACTCCTCGGATGGATTCACATCAGTGGTCACTGAGTTTCAGAGGCAACCACTTAGCAGCGTATCCAGGAAAAGTACTGAACGTTAACCAGTCCTTCGAAGGGCCATCAGGTACTGCTGCCTTCTTAGTTTCACTAAAACGCAGCTCACCAACTTTAGACTTTCTATGTTGGAGATGCAGTGTGGAAACAGGCACTTCGATTACACCAGGGTTGCCAACTTCACCGCCCCGCGCCCCACACGACCTCACGTGCACCCTCTCCACCAATGGCGGCCGCCCGGACCGGGAGGCGGGTTGCTACTCAACCTCCGTTAGGCAGTGCCAGGACCTCCACTTGTCCGGGCCTCCACTGTAGGCCTCCACATTGTCCGGGCCTACAGTGTCCGGGCCTACAGTGTCCGGGCCTACACTGTCTGGGCCTACAGTGCCCGGGCCAACAGTGTTGGGGCCTACAGTGTACGGGCCTACAATGTCTGGGCCGACAGTGTCTGGGCCTACAGTGCCCGGGCCTACAGTGCCCGAGCCTACAGTGTTGGATCCTACAGTGTCCAGGCCTACAGCGCTGTCCGGGCCTAATACGGGACAAGGGCGGTCCTGTACGGGACAAACCAATTTAGCCCAGAATACGGGATGTCCCGGGTAATACGGGACAGTTGGCAATCCGAGTTTGAACCCTGATCGGCGTTCACTCCACACAGTACACACTGGGGACAATTTACAATTTATTTTACAGAAGACAATCAACCCTCAAACCTGCACGTCTTTGGAGTATGGGAGGAAACCGGTGCACCCGTAGAAAACCCACGCAGGAGAGCGTACAAACTCCGTACAGACAGCACCCGTAGTGAGGATGGAACCCGGGTCTCTGGCGTTGTGAGGCAGCAGCTCTACCGCTGTGCCACCGTGCTGTTCGATACCACCTGAGGCATTGCCCATTCATCACATGGACCATGCAGAGTCCGCAGGCAAGCCATAGTGAGTGGTGCTGCACATTGGAAGATCAAATGTATGGAGAAAATATACAATTCATGGCAGGACCCTTAATTGGTCCCAAGGGCGCAGTGGTGCAGCGGGTAGTGCCGCTGCTTCACAGGACCAGGGACCCGGGTTCCATCCTGTCCTCACGTTCTGTCATAAGGTCATAAATGATAAGAACGGAATTAGGCCATTCGGCCCATCAAGCCTACTCCGCCATTCAATCATGGCTGATCTATCTCTCCCTCCAAACCCCATTCTCCTGCCTTCGGAGGCTGCGGGAGTGGCTGCGACGCGACGCGCCTTGGGCTTGGCCCGCTGTGGACCGTCCGGTGCGGCCTGCAACCACAACAACCTGGCTGCGGGCGAGGACAGCGGGAGAAGGGAAAGACATTGTGGCCTTCCATCACAGTGAGGAGAGGACTGGAGGAGACTCACTGTGATGGATGTTTCTTTGATGGATGTTTCTTTTTTGTGTGTTTTTTTGGGGTTGGGTGGTTTGAGTGCCTGTTTGATGTTTTTATTGTTGGACTGTGTTTTTGGGGGTTTTAGGGTGTGTGATTTGAATGCCTATTTAATGCTTCTATTGTTGGACTGTGTTTTGGGGGGTTTTTGGGGTTGGGTAATTTGGGTGCCTGTTTAGTGCTTTTATTGTTGGACTGTGGGTGATTGAATTAACATTTTGTTAAAGATGGCCGCGCCGTTGTGTTTGGCTGCCTGCCACTGTATGTTTCTTTTTTTCCTGGTCAGATGTGCAGCACTTTGGTCAACGTGGGTTGTTTTTAAATGTGCTATACAAATAAATTGACTTGACTTGACTTGACTTCTCAGGTTTGTAGGGTAATTCACTGGATGTTTTCAGGAAAGAGTTAGATTTAGTTGTTAGGGGGGCTAAAGGAATCAATGGATATGGGGAAAAAGCAGGAACGGGGTACTGATTGTGGATGATCAGCCATGATCACATTGAATGGAGATGCTGGCTTGAAGGGCTGAATGGCCTCCTCCTGCACCTATTGTTCTATGTTTCTCCCCATAACCCCTGACACCCGTACTAATCAAGAATCTATCTACTGTAAGTAGTGTATGCATATATATATTTACCTTGTCAAATGTAAATAGAACATGGACCAGTACAGCACAAGAACAGGCCCTTCGGCCCACAATGGCCGTGCTGAACATGATGCCAAGACCAAACGTGATCCATATCCCTCCATTCCCTGCCATGTGTACATTCTTGGCCAATAAACATATCCATTCATTCATTCATTCCTATCCAAGTCTCTTAAACACCACTATGGTATCTGCCTCCACCACCACCCCTGGCAGCACGTTCCAGGTCCCCACCCTCCCTCTGTGTAAAACACTTGCCCCACACACCTCCTTGATTATTAAGGGGTTGGGCACGTTAGAGGCAGGAAACATGTTCCCAATGTTGGGGGAGTCCAGAACAAGGGACCACAGTTTAAGAATAAGGGGTAGGCCATTTAGAACGGAGATGAGGAAAAACATTTTCAGTCAGAGAGTTGTGAATCTGTGGAATTCTCTGCCTCAGAAGGCAGTGGAGGCCAATTCTCTGAATGCATTCAAGAGAGAGCTAGATAGAGCTCTTAAGGATAGCGGAGTCAGGGGGTATGGGGAGAAGGCAGGAACGGGTACTGATTGAGAATGATCAGCCATGACCACATTGAATGGTGGTGCTGGCTCGAAGGGCCGCATGGCCTCCTCCTGCACCTATTGTCTATTGTCTATTGAAACTTTGCACCTTCAGGCTATCCCCTGTAGTGTTTGATTATCCCATCCAAGAATCACGAGTGTTTTATTGCCTCATGTCCAGAAACGACCGTGATTGAATGGCGCAGTGGACTTGATGGGCCGAATGGCCTAGCTCTGCCCCTCTAACTCATGAACGTTTCAACTTGATGCTCCTTCCAAAAAAAAATGCGTTTCCTGCTTTTATTATGGATGAGATTGGTGGTAATCCAGAGAGTTTGCCCCCATCTGCTGCCTCCACCCTGACTGTATCTCGGCCTGTTTGTGTCCTCATCTTTCCAATGCTGATGAAGAGTCCTCGACTTATTTTAGTTCAGTTTAGTTCAGTGTGGAGGTGCAGCACGACAACAAACTAATCTAAATCCGAAATGGAATCTAACAAACCAATTCTTAGAATAGATTCTGAGTTAATGAATTCTTCTAATAATTTTCATAACGAGAAATAGAATTAGATTCTAGATTCTATCTACAATAGATGAACCCTTGAGTTAATTAAAGTGGTGTCGTTGGTGATAAAGATTGGTGTTGTACTTGGCCACAGATACAACACGTATCATGTACCTGTAGAAGGTCAAACAAAGGGCGGCACAGTGGCGCAGCGGTAGAGTTGCTGCCCTCCAGCGCCAGAGCCCCCGGGTTTGATCCTGACTACGGGTGCTGTCTGTACGGAGTTTGTACGTTCTCCCCATGACCTGCGTGGGTTTTCTCTGGTATTTATTTCACAAAATGCTGTAGTAACTCAGCAGGTCAGGCAGCATCTCAGGAGAGAAGGAATGGGTGATGTTTTGGGTCGAGACCCTTCTTCAGACTGATGTCAGGGGGGAAGGACAGAGGAAGGATATAGGTGGAGACAGGAAGATAGAGGGAGATCTGGGAAGGTGGAGGGGAAGGGAGGGACAGAGGAACTATCTAAAGTTGGAGAAGTCAATGTTCATACCGCTGGGCTGCAAGCTGCCCAAGCGAAATATGAGGTGCTGTTCCTCCAATTTCCGGTGGGCCTCACTATGGCACTGGAGGAGGCCCATGACAACTTTTTGTCTTCTTCGAGTAAGCCAGTTCTGAATCTGATACTGCAGAGGGTTCTGATATTGACTACTGTCCAGGTAGTCAATATTTCTCATTTTAACTGGAAGAGAGGAGAGGCAGGATAAACCCTGGCAAATAATAGGTGGATACAGGTGAGGGGGGGGGGGGGGGGGGGGGGGAATGTTTGATAGCCAGATGGTAAATATTTATTTGCACATAACGTGAAATGACTGTGATTTATAAAATAAGAATGAATTCCAGGTAGAAACAAGGAACTGCAGATGCTGGTTTACAAAAAAACACAAATTGCTGGAATAACTTGTTCTCCAGGGATGCTGCCTGACCCGCTGAGTTACTCCAGCACTCTGTGAAACATCACCTATCCATGTTCTCCACAGATGCTGCCTGACCCGCTGAGTTACTCCAGCACTCTGTGAAACGTCACCTATCCATGTTCTCCACAGATGCTGCCTGACCCGCTGAGTTACTCCAGCACTCTGTGAAACGTCACCTATCCATGTTCTCCACAGATGATGCCTGACTCGCTGAGTTACTCCAGCACTTTGTGTCATTCCAAGTTCGAAATTCCATGTTTTGAAGTGTTTGTTTTGTTCATTTATACAAAGTTTAATTCAAACAAATTGACAATTTGGATTTGGGAGTCACAAATCAATGCAATGAGAAGTGCTTTTCAGGCTCAAAGTCAAACTCTGCCGTTGTGTGCCATCAGCTCGGACCATGTTCCATGGTCAGCACGGTGGTGCAGCGGGTAGAGCTGCTGCCTCATGGCGCCAGAGACCCGGGTTCCATCCCGACTACGGGTGCTGTCTGTACATTGGGAACATTTTTCCTGCATCTAGCTTGTCCAGTCCTTTCATCTCTAAACTAATCTAAAATAAATTAAGCCCGCAATACTTTGCGCGCTTTAGTCAACTATCTTTGAACATGTTAGTTCACGAAGTTGTAATGAAAACGCTGCAGAGCACACCGAATATTATAAAACATAGAGCAGTACAGAATAGGTTAAAGGCCGTTCGGTCCACAATGTCCATGCTGAAATGCAATGCCACACAACCATTAACTGACTGCACGTAATCCATATCCATCCATTCTATGCATATCCATGTGCTTATCCAAAAGCCTCTCAAACATGTTCCAGGCACCCACCCCCCTCTGAGTAAAAAAAACTGCCCCACACACCTCCTTTAAACTTAGCCTCTTTCACCTTAAAGCTATGACCTATAGTATTAGCCATTTGCACTCCGGGGAAAAGGTTCTGAATGTCTACCCCATCTATGTCTCTCTACATTCCTCTGTCATCTCAACTTCCCGCAGCATTGAGAATACAATCCAAGTCTGTCCAACATCTCCTTGTATCTAATACCCCTTAATCCAGCCAACATTCAGATAGTGTGTAGGAAGGAACTACAGATGCTGGTTTACACCAAAGATAGGACACAAAATGCTGGAGTAACTCAGCGGGACAGGCAGCATCTCTGGAGGGAAGGAATTGTGTGACATTTCGAGTCGAGACGTCACCCATTCCTTCTCTCCAGAGATGCCGCCTGTCCCGCTGAGTTACTCCAGCAATTAATGTCTATCCTGGAGACATTAAGTTGAGTTACTCCAGCAATGAATGATTCTGGTAAACGTCGTCTACACCCTCTCCAAAGCCTCCACATCCTTCCTGTACTGGGGAGAACGGAACTACACGCAATGCTCCAAATGCAACCGAACCAAAGTGTTTTAAAGCTTCCTAACTCCCATACTCAATGTCCCGTCCAGTGAAGCCAAGCACGCCATAAGCCTGCCTTCATCCTAGATGATAACGTGTATGTTTTATTAGACAATCCGTGGATGCGTTGGGTCCAAGCCTCTCCTACGGGCCCGGCAACACTCCCCCGACTGACGACCCATGGTCTTCCCCGGGGCCTTGTGCGGGCGAGGGGGGTGAGGAAAGGGGAGAGGGAGCCACTCACCCCGGCCCCGGGTGGCCATCGCAAACTGTGGACCCGTTGGCTGCAAACTTCTTCTGCAGCGGCAGCTCGGCGGACATCTTGTTTGACCCTCTGCCGCCGCGCTGCACCATGGGAGGAAGGTCAGGCGCAGGGCACGACGGGACGTGCGCCGGTCCTCCCAGCGGCGGTGGTGGGGAGGGGGGAAGCGCATTTATTAAAGCTTATTAAGTTAATTGCTTTTAAAATGTAAAAAAACTTGATCAATAGAGACCGCAGGCGAATGGTGAGTAGGGTGGCCTAAAATTATTGCCCTATCGTGGACCGTTTTGGCTGCATTTCGGGAACAAATATATCCACAAACCCACAAATATACAAGATGAGGGTTTTAGTAATATACTAGAACAGGGTTAGATAGACAATAGACAATAGAGAATAGGTGCAGGAGGAAGCCATTCGGCCCTTCGAGCCAGCACCGCCATTCAATGTGATAGAAACATAGAAAATAGGTGCAGGAGTAGGCCATTCGGCCCTTCGAGCCTGCACCGCCATTCAATATGATCATGGCTGATCATTCTCAATCAGTACCCCGTTCCTGCCTTCTCCCCATACCCCCTGACTCCGCTATCCTTAAGAGCTTTATCAAGCTCTCTTTTGAATGCATTCAGAGAATTGGCCTCCACTGCCTTCTGAGGCAGAGAATTCCACAGATTTACAACTCTCTGACTGAATTTTTTTTTCCTCATCTCCGTTCTAAAATGACCTACCCCTTATTCTTAAACTGGGGCCCCTTGTTCTGGACTCCCCCAACATTGGGAAGATGTTACCTGCCTCTAACGTGTCCAACTCCTTAATAATCATAGATAGATAGATAGATAGATAGAGATAGAGATAGATAGATAGATAGATAGATAGATAGATAGAGATAGAGATAGATAGATCGATAGATAGACAGATAGATAGATAGATAGATAGATAGATAGATAGATAGATAGATAGATAGATAGATAGATAGATAGATAGATAGATAGAGATAGAGATAGAGAGATAGATAGATAGATAGATAGATAGATAGATAGATAGATAGATAGATAGATAGATAGATAGATAGATAGATAGATAGATAGATAGATAGATAGATAGAGATAGAGATAGAGATAGATAGATAGATAGATAGATAGATAGATAGATAGATAGATAGATAGATAGATAGATAGATAGATAGATAGATAGATAGATAGATAGATAGATAGATAGATAGATAGATAGATAGAGATAGAGATAGAGAGATAGATAGATAGATAGATAGATAGATAGATAGATAGATAGATAGATAGATAGATAGATAGATAGATAGATAGATAGATAGATAGATAGATAGATAGATAGATAGATAGAGAGATAGATAGAGATAGAGATAGAGAGATAGATAGATAGATAGATAGATAGATAGATAGATAGATAGATAGATAGATAGATAGATAGATAGATAGATAGATAGATAGATAGATAGATAGATAGATAGATAGATAGATAGATAGATAGATAGATAGATAGATAGATAGATAGACAGATAGACAGATAGATAGATAAATAAATAGGTAGATAGATTGTGTGGTCTGATAGATCACTGATTTTCAGTGCAAAAGATCACAGATTACTGTCATATAATGCAAGACCTCAAAGATGACTCAAACACCTTGCAAAATACTACGCTATTGATTTATGAAATAAAGGCTTCTAGATTACTGATTAATGGTGGAAACTCTTCCAGCAGCAGATTTGTGACCATTGATTCCTTATTTGTGATACGACAGCTCAGAATTTTCTGACATCGAGCAGCACAAGACTTACAGATTTGTGATGTGAATCCTCGCAGAATCGTGATTTGTGAGCAAAACGTGGCAGATTTTGGTTTATGAGGAAGGATTTCGTAAAACTGCATTTGTGCAGGTTTTGCCTGGATCATTTTAAGTAATAAAACTGAAGAAAATGTCACCTTGGGACAAATGTGATGAGTGGAAATTACGAATCTGGTGCACAAGATGCCACTGAATTTAGGTCATTGGAGACAAGGCACGGAAACAGACCCTTCAGCCTAACTGGTCCATGCTGACCAGGATGTCCCCTCTAAGTTAGTCCTACTTGCCCATTTCCCTCAAAACCTTCCATATTGATGTACCTGTCCAAGTGTTTAAAAGCTGTTTCAAATGCTCTTATAGTATCTGCCTCAACTACCTCCTTTGGCATAAGACACAGAGTGCTGGAGTAACTCAACAGGTCAGGCAGCATCTTTGGATAACTTGGATAGGTGACATTTCACAGAGTGCTGGAGTAACTCAACAGGTCAGGCAGCATCTTTGGATAACTTGGATAGGTGACGTTTCACAGAGTGCTGGAGTAACTCAGCGGGTCAGGCAGCATCTGTGGAGAACATGGAAGGTGACGTTTCACAGAGTGCTGGAGTAACTCAGTGGACCAGGCAGCATCTGTGGAGAACATGGATAGGTGACGTTTCACAGAGTGCTGGAGGAACTCAGTGGGTCAGGCAGCATCTCTGGAGAACATGGATAGATGACGTTTCACAGAGTCATATAGCATGGAAACAGGCCCATCTGCACTCTTCCCACCTGCCTGCGTTTGCTCATATCCCTCTAAGCCTGGCCTATCTGATGTACCTGTCTGATTTTTTCTTCAACATTGTGTTCATACCGAATGTGTAGAAATGTGATAAAAAGTGAGATAAAATAGGCATGAACTTGGTGGGCTGAAGGGCCTGTTTTCATGCTGTATCTCTGAACTAAACTAAAAAAAGCAAAGCTACTATTGATTGTTGATAAGGGGTAGGCCATTTAGAATGGAGATAAGAAAAAACGTTTTGCACTCAGAGAGTTGTGAAGCTGTGGAACTCTCTGCCTCAGACGGCAGTTGAGGCCAATTCTCTGGATGCTTTTAAGAGCGAGTTAGATAGAGGTCTTAAGGATAGCGGAGTCAGGGGGTATGGGGAGAAGGCAGGAACGGGGTACTGATTGGGAATGATCAGCCATGATCACGGTGAATGGCGGTGCTGGCTCGAAGGGCCGAATGACCTCCTCCTGCACCTATTGTCTATTGTCTAACAGTCTGAAGAAATTCCACATCACATCGAGCAACTGGGAGCACATTGCACTGGACAGGCGCTCCTGGAGGAAATCTGTGCAGGAAGGAGCCGCACATCATGAAACGGAACTACGCCGTGCGGCAGAGACAGAGCGACAGAGATACGCAAGGAGGGAAAGAAGGGGGCTCAACCACCACCGCCCACCGCCCGTCTCCCCGGCCCACGTGGCACCAAGGTGTGTGCATTGTGCATCGGCCTGGGGGTACTGATTGAGAATGATCAGCCATGATCACATTGAATGGCGGTGCTGGCTCGAAGGGCCGAATGGCCTACTCCTGCACCTCTTGTCTTGTGGCCTCTACAGACATCTGCAGACCTACAAGTAGACGACCCTATGGAGAGGACAGTCAAACTCGCCTCAAGTGACCACCCATGATGATGATGAATCTTGTGGAGACAGATGAGATCATCCAACTATCTTTGGTATAAAACAGCATATGCAGTACCTTCCACATATCTTTAATTGGACTTTATCTTATACTAAATGTTATTCTCTTTATCCTGGATCCGCACACTGTGGACGGCTTAAACATAGAAACATTGAAAATAGGTGCAGGAGGAGGCCATTTGGCCCTTCGAGCCAGCACCGCCATTCATTGTGATCATGGCTGATCATCCACAATCAGTAACCTGTGCCTGCCTTCTCCCCATATCTCTTGATTCTACCGGCCCCTAGAGCTCTGTCTAACTCTCTTTTAAATTCATCCAGTGAATTGGCCTCCACTGCCCTCTGTGGCAGAGAATTCCACAAATTCACAACTCTCTGGGTGAAAATGTTTTTTCTAACCTCAGTTTTAAATGGCCTCCCCTTTATTCTTGGACTGTGGCCCCTGGTTCTGGACTCCAGACGACTTTACCTTCCCTTAACCTTTGTTATTTTTTTTCCTTTTTTGCAAATGTTTTATTCATTTGTTCTACATCTCTACAGTGGCCTCCATAATGTTTGGGACAAAGACACATCATTTATTTATTTGCATCTGTACTCCAAAATGTGAGATTTGTAATTAAAAAAATCACATGTGTTTAAAGTGCACATTGTCAGATTTTATTAAAGGCCATTTTTATACATTTTGGTTTCACCATCTAGAAATTACAGCTGTGTTTATACATAGTCTCCCCATTTAAGGGCATCGTAATGTTTGCGACACATGACTTCACAGGTGTTTGTAATTGCTCAGGTGTGTTTAATTGCCTCCTCAATGTAGGTATAAGAGAGCTCTCAGCACCTAGTCTTTCCTCCAGTCTTTCCATCACCTTTGGAAACTTTTATTGCTGTTTATCAACTTGAGGACCAAAGTTGTGCCAATGAAAGTCAAAGAAGTCGAAAAATGAACCAGAACCAGAAGCCATTATGAGACTGAGAAACAAGAATAAAACAGTTAGACATCAGCCAAACCTTAGGCTTAACAAGATCAACTGTTTGGAACATCATAAGAAAGAGAGCACTGGTGAGCTTACTAATCACAAAGGCCAAGGAAGACCTCCACAGCTGATGTTAGAAGAATTCTCTCCACAATAAAGAAAAATCCCCAAACACCTGTCCGACAGATCAGAAACACTCTTCAGGAGTCAGGTGTTGATTTGTCAATGACCATTGTCCGCAGAAGACTTCATGAACAGAAATACAGAGGCTACACTGCAAGATCCAAACCACTGGTTAGCCGCAAAAATAGGATGGCCAGGTTACAGTTTGCCAAGAAGTACTTAAAAGAGCAACCACAGTTCTGGAAAAAGGTCTTGTGGACAGATGAGACGAAGATTGACTTATATCAGAGTGATGGCAAGAGCAAAGTATGGAGGAGAGAATGAACTGCCCAAGATCCAAAGCATACCACCTCACCTGTGAAACATGGTGGTGGGGGTGTTATGGCCTGGGCATGTAAGGCTGCTGAAGGTACTGGCTCACTTATCTTCATTGATGATACAACTGCTGATGGTAGTAGCATAATGAATTCTGAAGTATATAGACACATCCTATCTGCTCAAGTTCAAACAAATGTCTCAAAACTCATTGGCTGGCGGTTCATTCTACAGCAAGACAATGATCCCAAACATACTGCTAAAGCAACAAAGGAGTTTTTCAAAGCTAAAAAATGGTCAATTCATGAGTAGCCAAGTCAATCACCCGATCTGAACCCAATTGAGCATGCCTTTTATATGCTGAAGAGAAAACTGAAGGGGACTAGCCCCCAAAACAAGCAGAAGCTAAAGATGGCTGCAATACAGGCCTGGCAGAGCATCACCAGAGAAGACACCCAGCAACTGGTGATGTCCATGAATCGCAGACTTCAAGCAGTCATTGCATGTAAAGGATATGCAACAAAATACTAAACATGACTACTTTCATTTACATGACATTGCTGTGTCCCAAACATTATGGTGCCCTGAAATGGGGAGACTATATATAAACACTGCTGTAATTTCTGCATGGTGAAACTAAAATGTATAAAAATGGCCTTTATTAAAATCTGACAATGCGCACTTTAACCACATGTGATTTATTTCTATTACAAATCTCAAATTGTGGAGTGCAGAGGCAAATAAATAAATGATGGGCCTTTGTCCCAAACATTATGGAGGGCACTGTATATCACGGTCTATATCTCTTGTTTCCCTTTCCCCTCTCTTCTAGTCAGAAGAAGGGTCTCGACCTGAAATGTCAATAGACAATAGACAATAGACAATAGGTGCAGGAGTAGGCCATTCAGCCGTTCGAGCCAGCACCGCCATTCAATGCGATCATGGCTGATCATTCTCAATCAGTACCCCGTTCCTGCCTTCTCCCCATACCCCCTCACTCCGCTATCCTTAAGAGCTCTATCCAGCTCTCTCTTGAAAGCATCCAACGAACTGGCCTCCACTGCCTTCTAAGGCAGAGAATTCCACACCTTCACCACTCTCTGACTGAAAAAGTTCTTCCTCATCTCCGTTCTAAATGGCCTACCCCTTATTCTTAAACTGTGGCCCCTTGTTCTGGACTCCCCCAACATTGGGAACATGTTTCCTGCCTCTAATGTGCCCAATCCCCTAATTATCTTATATGTTTCAATAAGATCCCCCTCATCCTTCTAAATTCCAGTGTATAGAAGCCTAATTGCTCCAGCCTTTCAACATACGACAGTCCCGCCATTCCGGGAATTAACCTAGTGAACCTACGCTGCACGCCCTCAATAGCAAGAATATCCTTCCTCAAATTTGGAGACCAAAACTGCACACAGTACTCCAGGTGCGGTCTCACCAGGTCTTTCTCTCCAGAGATGCTGCCTGACCCGCTGAGTTACTCCAGCTTTTTGTGTCTATCTTCAGTTTAAACCAGCGTCTGCAGTACCTTCCTGAACACTGTAGTGTTCTATGTTAGACATAGAAAATAGGTGCAGGAGGAGGTCATTCGGCCCTTCGAGCCTGCACGCACCGCCATCCATTGTGATCATGGCTGATCATCCACAATCAGTAACCTGTGCCTGCCTTCTCCCCATATCCCTTGATTCCACTAGGCCCGGGAGCTCTATCTAACTCTCTTTTAAATTCATCCAGAGAATTGGCCTCCACTGCCCTCTGTGGCAGAGAATTCCACAAATTCACAATTCTCCGGGTGAAAACATTTCTTCTCGCCTCAGTTTTAAATGACGTTCCCCTTTATTCTCAAAATGTGGCCCCTGGTTCTGGACTCCCCCAATATTGGGAACATTTTTCCAGCATCCAGCTTGTCCAGGCCTTTTAAAATGTTATACTCTGTAAATATTTATATTTTAATTAACACTTATACTCTTTTACGTTCTATAAGTACGTATTTCATGGTTCCATTTTCAGTACATAAGACGATGAAACACTTTTGACCCTTGCCCATATAAATGAAATTATTCCTGACGTTAACAGTGGCTTAGCTTCAGAAAAAGCAACCAACTATTTTCCGATCGCAACCATTTTCCTCTGGATTTTAGATGGGTATCTAATCATTGTGTTCAGTTTTGGTCTCCTAATTTGAGGAAGGACATCCTTGCTATTGAGGCAGTGCAGCGTAGGTTCACGAGGTCAATCCCCGGGATGGCGGGACTGTCATATGAGGAAAGATTGGAAAGACTGGGCTTGTATTCACTGGAGTTTAGAAGGATGAGAGGGGATCTTATAGAAACGTATAAAATTATAAAAGGACTGGACAAGCTAAATGCAGGAAAAAATGTTCCCAATGTTGGGGGAGTCCAGAACCAGGGGCCACAGTCTAAGAATAAAGGGGAGGCCATTTAAAACTGAGGTGAGAAGAGACTTTATCACCCAAAGAGTTGTGAATTTGTGGAATTCTCTGCCACAGAAGGCAGTGGAGGCCAATTCACTGGATGAATTTAAAAGAGAGTTAGATAGAGCTCTAGGGGCTAGTGGAATCAAGGGATATGGGGAGAAGGCAGGCACCAGTTACTGATTGTGGATGATCAGCCATGATCACAATGAATGGCGGTGCTGGCTCGAAGGGCCGAATGGCCTCCTCCTGCACCTATTTCCCATGTCTCTGTCTATGTGTACTGTTACTGGTGAACTGAGGAAGCCTGTTGGTGTGAGACTGCAGTCAAGATGCAGGAGACTGTGAAGGGTTTCTAGGCAACAGAAGTCAGTGCTTAAACAAGCTCATTTCGTGAAGGTACACAATTACCACACACAATCAATACAAATGATTTTTCATCGTGCGGGCTTGCTTTGGTTGCTTTTCCAATTGCACCCAGTTAAAAGCAATTTTGCATCGCACGAATCTTAGAATAAAATTTACAGATGTATTAAAACGAAACCTTCTCCTCAATTAGCGGGTGATTGTGATGGAAGGGGAGCTATAATGGAGTGCTGACCGGGCGGGGAGACTGAGCTGCTGTTAATGTGCCATCTCTCCTCGCGGTGAGCCACACAGCTCAGCACAGCACAGCACAGCACTGCAATGCGGCGCTGCGACTGTTTAATCCACGGGCAGCTCATCGCAGCGAGAATGGCAGATTGCAGGACCTTGGGGACAACAGCTGACACGGTCCCATTCTGCAGGGCCAACAAAACGGCAGCAGGAGAGAGGAAGGCTTCGGAGTCATCTGCAGGCTGATCTCCCCTTCTTGCCCCCTGCCCTCTCCCCGAGAGGGGGGAGTAACGCCTGGCCCTGGCAATAACTTCAATGCCCGCTCTCCTCTGGCAAATGGAAACACTGCGACCGTGCAAACGTTATCCCCCCCCCCCCCACCTCCATCCATCTGGTCGCGGTTGAATAGATGCAGCCGTTTTAATATGACGTTGAACAATTGTGCAGTTTTGGTCTCCAAATTTGAGGAAGGGCATTCTTGCTATTGAGGGCGTGCAGAGTAGGTTTACTAGGTTAATTCCCGGAATGGCGGGACTGTCGTATGTTGAAAGACTGGAGCGACTGGGCTTGTATACACTGGAATTTAGAAGGATGAGAGGGGATCTTATCGAAACATATAAGATTATTAAGGGATTGGACACGTTAGAGGCAGGAAACATGTTCCCAATGTTGGGGGAGTCCAGAACCAGGGGCCACAGTTTAAGAATAAGGGGTAGGCCATTTAGAACTGAGATGAGGAAAAACTTTTTCAGTCAGAGAATTGTAAATCTGTGGAATTCTCTGCCTCAGAAGGCAATGGAGGCCAGTTCTCTGGATGTTTTCAAGAGAGAGCTAAGTAGAGCTCTTAAGGTTAGCGGAGTCAGGGGTTATGGGGAGAAGGCAGGAACGGGGTACTGATTGTGGATGATCAGCCATGATCACATTGAATGGCGGTGCTGGCTCGATGGGCCGAATGGCCTACTCCTGCACCTATTGTCTATTGTGCAACTTGCAAGGGGGTGGGGGGAGTCTGTTGAAATTGGAGACCTGTTTCCTTTTTTTTCAGATCGGGAAAAGGAAGATTGTTTTATGCAAATCAGATATTCATTCCCACTGGGCAGTGGGACCAGTTTGTGAGGAGATATCACTGAGGACGGACGATGCTATGGATTATAAATATCTCAGCAAACTCTCGAAATAGGTCGGCTGGGAAAGTTTCAGCTGTAGAATTGCAGAGTCAGTTTCCAACATCATATTTAACTGAAGGAAGACGCAAAATGCCGGAGTAACTCAGCGGGTCAGGCAGCATGTCGGGAGAGAAGGAATGGGTGATGTTTCGGGTCGACCCGAAACGTCTCCCGAGATGCTGCCCGACCCGCTGAGTTACTCCAGCATTTTGCGTCTACCTTCGATGTAAACCAGCATCTGCAGTTCTTTCCTACATAATGTTTAATTGCATCGGAGAATAAAACTTGTGCGGTTGTTTAGCTTAACATAGCAAACAATGCCTGAAAAATTGTGACAAGCGCATTATATTTTCAGCTGTTGAACCTCTGCAAAATCTGCTAGGCGGCAAAAATTTCTTTGACAGAGTATCTCCTTGCATGTTTGCACCACGGATTTGAGTCGGTGCTGAGAATGCAGCACCAAGCACATCCACTGACTGCAGTCATGAGCACAGCTTTAAGTTCACTGTCTGGCATGCAAGTGAAGTACAATACCCTGGTGAATTTGGAGAATTACCTCCGGGGGGGGGGGTAATGCAGTTTATTCTGGATATCAACTGATGAATAAGCTGGTTCGGCAAAGGGTCGATGCAAAAGCTAACAAAACACAGGAAGGTATGTAGCCTACGCAAACTAAAATCCCCACCATTGACCCCATCTACATCTCACACTGCCTCTGAAAAGCAACCAACATAATCAAAGACTTGTCCCACCCCGGCCATTCCTTCTTCTCCCTTTCTCCCTGCTCCCCTCCGGCAGAAGGTACAGAAGTGTGAAAGCCCGCACCACCAGACTCAGGAACAGCTTCCTCCCCTCTGTTATCAGGCTTCTCAACGTTCCTTCCATAAGCCAGGGTACTGTCTGATTTACCTCAACTCTGGAACTGATGCACTGCAATGCTGAGAACTATATTTCTAGGCTTGTGTACACTGGAATTTAGAAGGATGAGATGAGATCTTATCGAAACGTATAAGATTATTAAGGGGTTGGACACGTTAGAGGCAGGAAACATGTTCCCAATGTTGGGGGAGTCCAGACCCAGGGGCCACAGTTTAAGAATAAGGGGTAGGCCATTTAGAACTGAGATGAGGAAAAACTTTTTCAGTCAGAGAGTTGTGAATCTGTGGAATTCTCTGCCTCAGAAGGCAGTGGAGGCCAATTCTCTGAATGCATTCAAGAGAGAGCTAGATAGAGCTCTTAAGGATAGCGGAGTCAGGGGGTATGGGGAGAAGGCAGGAACGGGGTACTGATTGAGAATGATCAGCCATGATCACATTGAATGGCGGTGCTGGCTCGAAGGGCCGAATGGCCTCCTCCTGCACCTATTGTCTATTGTCTATTCTGCACTCTGTATCTTCCCCTTTGTTCTACCTGTTGTACTTGAGTTTAACTTGATTATAGTTATGATTATTGAGCAGGCTTTTATAGGTTGAGCAGGCTGGGACTATATACCTTGGAGCGCAGGAGGATGAGGGATGGTCTGAAAGAGGTGTACAAAATCAATGAGGGAAGATTGGGTAGACATAATCTCTCTTGCCCAGAGTAAGGGAATCGTGAAGCAGAGGACATAGGTTTAAGGTGAGGGGGGAAAGAGGAACTCGAGGGGTAACTTTTTTCCCCACAGAGGGTGGTGGGTGTATGGAACGAGCTGCTGGAGGAGGTAGTTGAGGCAGGGACTATCACAATGTTTAAGAGACATTTAGACAGGTACATGGATGGGACAGGCTGAGAGGGATATGGGCCAAAGCTCAGGCAGGTGGGACTAGTGTAGATGGGACTAGTGTAGATGGGACATGTTGGTCAGTGTGGGCAAGGTGGGCAGATGGGCTTGTTTCCACGCTGTACGACTAGAAGGCTCTGTTTGACCTGATTGGATAGCATGCAAAACATAGCTCTTCACTGTAGCTCGCTCGGTACATGTGATAATGATAAACCTAAACCGAGGGGCCTGTGCCAGACACAGTTAAAAAAAAAAAGAAATGTTCCTGGCCGTGCATTTCTCTGCAGATCTGGCCTGGAACCAGCACATTGCTGTAATAAGGAAAGCCCATCAACACTTCTACTTCGCTGGAAGATTGAGGAGAATCAGTAGGTAGACACAAAATGCTGGAGTAACTCAGCGGGTCAGGCAGCATCTCTGGAGAGAAGGAATGGGTGACATTTCGGGTTAAGACACTTCTTCAGACTGATGTCAGGGGAGGGGGCGGGACAAAGATAGGATGTAGTCAGAGACAGGAAGACTGGTGGGAGAATTGGGAAGGGGGAGGGGATAGAGAGGGAAAGCAGGGACTATCTGAAGTTAGAGAAGTCAATGTTTATACCGCTGGGGTGTAAACTACCCAAGCGAAATATGAGGTGCTGTTCCTCCAATTTGCGCTGGGCCTCACTCTGACAATGGAGGAGGCCCAGGACAGAAAGGTCAGATTGGGAATGGGAGGGGGAGTTGAAGTGCTGAGCCACCGGGAGATCAGGTTGGTTGAGACGGACTGAGCGGAGGTGTTGAGCGAAACGATCGCCGTACCTGCGCTTGGTCTCGCCGATGTAGAGAAGTTGACACCTGGAACAGCGGATACAATAGATGAGGTTGGAGGAGGTGCAGGTGAACCTCTGCCTCACCTGAAAAGACTGTTTAGGTCAGTATGTCAACAAATACCCTCTTGAACATCTACAGGTATTCAGTAAAAAGCATATGGTCTGGTGGCCACCAGGTTCAAGAACAGCTACTTTTTCAACAACCATTGCGCTTTTGAACTCTAAAATACCAACTAAATTATGAACTACAATTGTATTGATTGCACTAAAGACGTTTGGGGATTTTAATTTATTGATTTTGTTTTTCATTTATTATGTTATCTACAGAGTACTGCACTGTAGAAAGCATTTTATCAGGATGCATCACAACTTGGTTTGGGAACAGCTCCATCCAAGACCCATGGCGTAGCGGTAGACTTGCTGCCTCACAGCGCCAGAGACCCAGGTTCCATTCCGACCACTGGTGCTGTCTGTCCAGAGTTTGTACGTTTCCCCCATGTGACCACGTGGGTTTACACCGGGTGCTCCGGTTTCCTCCCACACTCCAAAGACGTCGGAAGGAACTGCAGATACTGGTTTACACCGAAGATGTACACACAAAATGCTGGAGGAACTCAGCATCTCTGGAGAAAAGGAATAGGTATGTTTCAGGTCGAGACCTTGGCTTTGGTAAATTGACCCCAGTGTGTAGGATAGTGCTAGTGTACGGGGATCGCTGGTCGGTGCGGATTTGGTGGGCCGAAGGGCTGTATCTCTAAACTAAACTTTCTGGCAACATCGGTGTAAATCCTCTCTGCACTCTTTCCAGCTGAATGCCTGTAAGCAATAGTGGCCGGTCGCCAAACGGGCAGTCCAGCCATCTGTGGAAGGGGCCGTATGACACTGCTGAGGGCCGGCAGGCTAACAGTGGCAGGAGCTGCAGTCCAAGTAGGGTTGCCAATTGTCCCATATTAGCCGGGACATCCCGTATATTGGGCTAAATTTGTTTATCCCGTACGGGACCGTCATTGTCCTGTATTAGGCCCGGGTGGCCCTGTAGGCCCGGACACTGTAGGCCCGGACACTGTAGGCCCGGGGGCCCCTGCAGGCCCGGACACTGCAGGCCCGGACACTGCTGGCCCGGACACTGTAGGCCCGGATACTGTAGGCCCGGACACTGTAGGCCCGGGGGCCCCTGCAGGCCCGGACACTGCAGGCCCGGACACTGCTGGCCCGGACACTGTAGGCCCGGATACTGTAGGCCCGGACACTGTAGGCCCGGGGGCCCCTGCAGGCCCGGACACTGCAGGCCCGGACACTGCTGGCCCGGACACTGTAGGCCCGGACACTGTAGGCCCGGGGGGCCCTGCAGGGCCGGACAGTGTAGGCTAACAGAGTGTGTTCGGGGAGCGGGGCCGAATGTGTTCGCCTAACGGAGGTTGTGTAGCAACCCGCCTCCCGGTCCGGGCGGCCGCCATTGGTGGAGGGGAGCACGTGGCCGCTGGCTGGGTGAGATCACGTGGCGCGTGGGCAGTGGGCACCGACCAGCCATCCCCACACATTAACAGTATCCCACACACACACACACACACACACACACACACACACACACACACACACACACACACACACACACACACACACACATACACACACACACACACACACACACACACACACGAGGGACAATTTTACATTTTTATACCAAGCCAATGAACCCACAAACCTGCACGTCTTTGGAGTCTAGGAGGAAACCCAAGATCTCGGAGAAAACACAAGCAGGTCACGGGGAGAACGTACAAACTCCGTACAGACAGGATGGAACCTGGGTCTCTGGCGCTGTGAGGGAGTAGCTCTACCACCACACCACCGTGCCACCCTGTTGTAATTTTGTGGAATTACATTGGGATAATAATTCAAATTTGTAAATATCATCTAGAAAGCATGTACACCTGGCAATCTAAATGTAATGAGAGGCATAGAGTCCTACAGCGTGGTAACAGGCCCTTCGGGCCAACTTGCCCACACCGACCAACGTGTCCCAGCAACACTAATCCCACCTGCCCGTGTTTGGCCCATATATCCCGCTAAACCTAACCTATCCATGTGTGGAGGAAGATGGGGGTTTAACAGTTAACGTGTATGTGACAGATTGCGTGTTGTGCCTGGTGAGTCTGCTTTACTTACTTAGAATTGCTAGCTAAAGTACAACAGGTTGTTTTTCAGAACTGCAGAGGGTGTTGTGACTAGAGGAGAGAGGCCTGATACCAAGTCGTTCTGCAGAGAACAACAAGTGTGCTCTAGACAATGGGAACCGGTGCAGAAATGTGCCGATTGTGTGACTAGCTGGACCCGTGACCACTGGTGTATAAATATACCGCTGGGGCACAGAATAATGGAGTGGGACCGCAGCGAGGAGCCGGCAAGTACGTGACCATACTCGCAGTGGCTCTCCCACTCGCGCTGGCATTATAAAGTTGTGAATTTACTATCAGTGTCTGAGGGTGTTTGTTATTCCAGAGCGCGGACCAGCTTTAATATATGTGCCTGTTCAAATGTCTCCTAAACGTTACGACACTCCATTTGTCAAAAGAGTAGTAACGAATAAACACAAGGAACAGCAGATGCACAGAGTAGGGCAATCGAGAACCAGTGGACATAGGTTTAAGGTGAAAGGGCAAAGATTTAATAGGAACCTAGGGCCAACGTTTTCACTCAGAGGGTAGTGGGTCAATGGAATGCCCTGCCAGAGGAGGTAGTTGAGGCAGGGGCTATCACAACATTTGAAAGACATGTGGACGGGTACATAGAGGGAGATAGACACAAAAAGCTGGAGTAACTCAGGCAGCATCTGTGGAGAACATGGATAGGTGACGTTTCACAGAGTGCTGGAGTAACTCAGCGGGACAGGCAGCATCTGTGGAGAACATGGATAGGTGACGTTTCACTGAGTGCTGGAGTAACTCAGCGTGTCAGGCAGCATCTGTGGAGAACATGGATAGGTGACGTTTCACAGAGTGCTGGAGTAACTCAGCGGGTCAGGCAGCATCTGTGGAGAACATGGATAGGTGACGTTTCACAGAGTGCTGGAGTAACTCAGCGGGTCAGGCAGCATTTATGGAGAGAAGGAATGGGTGACGTTTCCGGTCGACACCTATATAGAGGGATATGGGCAAAACGCAGGCAAATGGGACTAGCTTAGATGGGACATCTTGGTGAAGGTGAATTGACTGAGCCAAAGGGCCTGTTCCCTGCTGTAGCACAGATCCACGATCAGATTTCATCTTGGCTGGCATGGGCCGAAGGGCTGGTTTCCATTCTGTATGTGTCTATGACTTTAAGTTCCTGTCACTTGATAAACCTAGATGCCAACGTTAGCTTTTAACTAAGACAGTTCTCAAAGAGGAGTAACTCAGCGGGTCAGGCTGCATCTCTGTAGAACACGGATAGGTGACGTTTCACAGAGTGCTGGAGTAACTCAGCGGGTCAGGCAGCATCAGTGGAGAACATGGATAGGTGACGTTTCACAGAGTGCTGGAGTAACTCAGCGGGTCAGGCAGCATCTCTGGAGAACATGGATAGGTGATGTTTTGGGTTGAGATTCTTCATCAGACTGAGAGTCAGTGCTTTTAATGTTTAATTAACCATTTTAAAATGATTTGTATTCAGATCAGAGCATTTGTGTAAACTGAGTGCATTAACACTTTTAGAATTCTGGAGTTTATTTGGGAGGTGTTAAATTAATAACCATGCACATGGAGTTAACTATAATGTTGAAACACATTTTGTGTTTCAAAAGTCTCTCGGCTGTGAACTGAACTGTGCTGATCTCTCTTCATTTGGAACATTACTGGTGCAGAACTTGGTGCTGTTACTTCAGGGCTACATGTCCTACATCATATGCCCTGCTCCTTGGCTCTGTGTAACCAGCAACTCAAAAGCATGAAACATAAATCTTACTAAGCAGGTGACAACAGAGATAACTGAGAAGTATCCAGAAGTCTCATTACATTTATACCAGTGCCCCATCATCTCACGATGGCCACTGGTTGCGGGGAAGGGCCCAACACCACCTTCTCCCAATGAAACCATCGACCGAAACTAACTGTGGACTCACAACCAGTCAAGAGAAGGACACGGAGTGCTGAAGTAACTCAGCGCGTCAGGTAGCATCTCTGGAGAAAGAGGATGGGTGACAGTTTGGCTCAGGACCCTTCTTCAGACCCAGTCTGAAGAAACACCCGAACCAAACGTCACCTATCCATGTCCTTCACAGAAGCTGCCTGACCCGCTGAGTTACTCCAGCACTCTGTGAAACGTCACCTATCCATGTTCTCCAGAGATGCTGCCTGACCCGCTGAGTTACTCCAGCACTCTGTGAAACGTCACCTATCCATGTTCTCCAGAGATGCTGCCTGACGCGCTGAGTTACTCCAGCACTCTGTGAAACGTCACCTATCCATGTTCTCCACAGATGCTGCCTGACCCGCTGAGTTATTCCAGCACTGATTTTTCTGTATATCAGCACCTGCAGTTCCTTGTTTCTCTAAGAGTCAAGAGTGTTTAATTGTCAGATGTAATAACAATGGAACAATATTCATAGAAAATCTATATTTTTTAAAAATCAATAAATTGAAACCTCAACATTAATGAGGTGAATCGGACAGTATCCTAGCTTATGGAAGTACCGTTCAGATAATTCCCCCATTATCCCCCCCTGACAACAGAGGGGCAGAAGCTGTTCCTGAGTCTGGTGGTGCGCGCTTTCAAGCTTCTGCACCTTCTGCCGGACGGGAGCGGGGAGAAGAAGGAACGGCCGGGGTGGGACAGGGACACGTCTTTGATCATGTGCGCTGTGGTCCCAGGACAGCGTGAAGTGGAGATGGAGTCGGTGGTGGAAAGTCTGGTGTGTGTGATGGACATCACCAACACTCTGCGGTCACAACTGTTGCAGTCTTGGGCAGAGCTATTGCCAAACCAAGCTGTGAAGCATTGTTCCATTTTATTCCCTGATTTACTCCTCGTTCGTGTCTGTCGAGCTCTCAGAGTGCGGGGGAATTGCTCCTGGCACCTCCCGAGACAGCACTGCCACCAACTTCCCACCAGCAGTAGGTGAGCAACCCGTGCCAACGGCATCCTTGGCATCCTGTTGCCACGGAAACACTGCTGTGCCGTCTCCTTTGCTCGTCTCTCACTCCTTTTGCTTTTTCTCCTTTATAAAAATGTAAATGACGTCTTGGGTTCATGCCAGAAGCCTGGCGGGGCATATTTTCTAAAACAACAGCAGGGTAGGAGATTAACTTTTTACCTGGAGAGCAGGAACTGATCGGGGGAAGATGGGAATCCGAAGAATAAACTTATCCTTGGAACAAAATCTAAAATATCACAAGAGAGCAGAATAACCAGGGAATCAGACTGATGAAGGGTCCTGACCTGAAACGTCACCCATCTATGTTCTCCAGAGATGCTGCCTGACCCACTGAGTTACTCCAGCACTCTGTGAAACGTCACCTATCCATGTTCTCCACAGATGCTGCCTGACCCGCTGAGTTACTCCAGCACTCTGTGAAACGTCACCTATCCATGTTCTCCACAGATGCTGCCTGACCCGCTGAGTTACTCCAGCACATTGCGTCTTTCTTATTAACCAAGGAACTGATGGCACAGATAATTATTCATATTTCGCACCACACAAGTACACCGGATTGACATTTCTTCCATCTTTGCCTGATCTCACTCTTGGGTATAAGATTCCATACTGAAACTAGGCTGGTCTTTCTCATTTGTGGTCCGAAATCTGGCTTTAAATGAAAATGTCTCTTCCAGGAATTAAACTGACATTAACAATGATATTTAGAAAATGGAGGAAAGCCAGAATGGATATCGAATAATGAGCGAGGCAGTCCAGCAGCATTTCCAGGGTAACCAAATGCCAAGCACTTATGAATGCCACGGTTCCCAAGGCACCCACAGGCCCCTGACTTGGGCCACCTCCAAATGAATGTCAGTGATTAGGAGTTGCACACTGACAAAGAACGTCCAACCTGTTGAAATGAAAATAGTGCTGGAGTAACTCAGGGGGGGTTTAGTTTAGAGATACAGTGCGGAAACACGGCCCTTCAGCACACCGAGTCCGCGCTGACCAGCGATCCCCACACATTAACACCAGGGACAATTTACAATGATATCAAGCCAATTAACCTGCAAACCCATACGTTTTTGTAGTGTGGGAGGAAACCGGAGACAATCCACGCAGTCATACAAATTCCATACAGACAGCACCCGTAGTCAGGATTGAACCTGGATCTCTGGCGCAGTGAGGAAGCAACTCTACCGCTGGGCCACCTTGCTGCCCACTGAGGGTCAGGCAGCATCTGTGGAGAACATGAATAGGTGACGTTTCACAGAGTGCTGGAGTAACTCAGTGGGTCAAGCAGCATCTGTGGAGAACATGGATAGGTGACGTTTCACAGAGTGCTGGAGTAACTCAATAGACAATAGACAATAGACAATAGGTGCAGGAGGAGGCCATTCGGCCCTTCAAGCCAGCACCGCCATTCAATGTGATCATGGCTGATCATTCTCAATCAGTACCCCGTTCCTGCCTTCTCCCCATACCCCCTGACTCCGCTATCATTAAGAGCTCTATCCAGCTCTCTCTGAATGCATTCAGAGAATTGGCCTCCACTGCCTTCTGAGGCAGTGAATTCCACAGATTCACAACTCTCTGACTGAAAAAGTTTTTCCTCACCTCCGTTCTAAATGGCCTACCCCTTATTCTTAAACTGTGGCCCCTGGCCTCAGCCTCAGCATTACATCCCTGTTTTTGTATTCTAGTCCCTGTGAAAAAAATGCAGCGGTAAGGAAGTGCAGGACATATGCAGGGGTGGGTGAGGGGGGGCTATGTCTCACCCTCAGAGCACACGTACACTGATGGCAATCTCCAAGGCACAGGGCACTGTCACCAGGTGCCAACTTTCTCACTCCCAAATAAGGGACACAAGGTGACGTCACCGCCCCGTGCCCCACGTGACCTCACCCAGCCAGCGGCTACGTGCTCCCGCTCCACCAATGGAGGCCGACCGGGCCGGGAGGCGGGTTGCTAGGCATCCTCCTTTAGGCGGCGTCCGGGCCTCCAGCGGCCTCCGGGCCTACAGTGTCCGGGCCTTCAGTGTCCGGGCCTACAGCGGCTCCTGGGCCTACAGTGTCCGGGCCTACAGTGTCCGGGCCTACAGTGTCCGGGCCTACAGCGGCCCCCGGTCCTACAGCTCCCCCTGGGCCTAATACGGGACAAGGGCGGTCCCGTCCGGGACAAACCAATTTAGCTCAATATACGGGATGACCCGGCTAATAAGGGACAGTTGGCAACCCTAGCCACATGGCCTGATGAGGAACACAAGTATATAAACAGCCAGAAGCTTTTTCCCAGGATGGAAAAATCAAATACTGGAGGGAATAGCTTTGAAGTGAGATGGGCAAAGTTTACAGGGGATGTGCAAGGCAAGTTGTTTTTCACGGAGTGTGGTAAATGTCTGGAACACATTGCCGGGGGTGGTATAACAGGTATAACAGGTATAACAGAGCTTTATTTGTCGTTCGGTACCGAAGTACCGAACGAAACTACATAGCAGTCATAGAAGAAAAAAGAACACAAGACACATGACCCCAACACAAACGTCCATCACAGTGACTCCAAACACCCCCTCACTGTGATGGAGACAACAAAACTTCCACTCTCTTCCCCACGCCCACGGACAGACAGCTCGTCCCCGACCGACACGCACAGTCCCCGCACCGGGCGCTGAAACGTCTCGCGGCCGAACCGGGCGATGAAAGGCCCGCGACCAAGCCTTGCGCAGCTAAGTCCCGTGGTCGAGCCGCACCGGGCGATGTTAAGTCCCGCAGCCGAGCCGCACCAGCGATGAAAAGCCCCGCAGCCGAGCTGCACCGGGCGATGTTAAGCCCCGCAGCCGAGCTGCACCGGGCGATGTTAAGCCCCGCAGCCGAGCTGCACCGGGCGATGTTAAGCCCCGCAGCCGAGCTGCACCGGGCGATGTTAAGTCCCGCAGCCGAGCCGCACCGGGCGATGTTAAGCCCCGCAGCCGAGCTGCACCGGGCGATGTTAAGCCCCGCAGCCGAGCTGCACCGGGCACTGTTAAGTCCAGCGGCCAAGCCGCACCGGGATGTAAAGTCCAGCGGCCAAGCCGCACCGGGATGTAAAGTCCAGCGGCCAAGCCGCACCGGGATGTAAAGTCCAGCGGCCAAGCCGCGCCGGGTGATGTAAAGTCCAGCGGGCGATGTTAGGCCCCGCAGCCGAGCCGCACCCCGCGCCGTGAGGAAGAGAAAAGTCCCCCCCCCCCCCCCCACACCCACCCACCCACACCACCACCCCCTCCCACACATACACAACCGGAAAAAAATATATAAAAACCATCCCAACACCGACACACAACAAAAAAAGGGAAAAAAACCGGACAGACTGCTAGTCAGCCGCTGCCGTTAGGCGCCGCCACGCGAGGCAGATACCATGCTGGTATTTAGAACGTTTTTGGAGAGGTACATGGATGTGCAGGGAATGGAGGGATATGGATCATGTACAGGTAGACGAAAGATGGTCGTGGCATCACGTTCAGCACAGACGTTGTGGGCCGAAGGGCCTGTTCATAAGATCATCAGTTCTAAGAGTAGAATTAAGCCATGTGGGCCATCAAGTCTACTCCGCCATTCAATAGCTGATCTATCTAACCCTCTCAACCCCATTCTCCTGCCTTCGCCCCATAACCCCTGACACCCTGTACTAATCAAACATTACTGTTCTTGTGCAGGAAGGAACTTCTGAAGAAGGGTCTCGACCCGAATCGTCACCCATTCCTTCTCTCCCGAGACGCTGCCTGCCCGCTGAGTTACTCCAGCATTGTGTGTCTACCTTAGGGGCCTGTCCCACTTAGGCGTTTTTTTAGGCCACTGTCATAGTCGTAGCAGGTCGGCGACTGGACCCCCCCCCCACGACAATGTCTACGACAAGCTACAACAACCTACTGCCAAGTCGACGGCAAGCTACGGCAAGCTACCGACAACATGCGACCCAGTCGTCGTGACCTAGGACGTCCACCTACGACTGCACCTACGACAACCTACGACCACGCAGGCAACAACCTACGACAACTGAAGTCAACCTACATCTACCCGCGACAAGCTACGACCCTTGTCGGCGACAACTGAAGACAATTCACGTAATTTTGGCCTCCGGTTTTGACGCCGGTGCCTGTCGCCGGTTGACGTAGGTAGTCGCCAATGGAATTCACTGCAGTCAGCACCGGCGACAACTTACGTCACCTGGAGACAACCTACGACAGCGCCCCCGTCAGGAGGCATCAAGCTACGATCGTTGGCGTCAAACCAACAGTCGCCGAAAATGTTTAAACATTTCAAAATCCAGCAGCGACCAGAAAAATGCTAGATTCTTTGGTGACGACTCACGACCGTACAAGCGACCGTGTGGGGACAGCCTAGTCGCCTGTAGTCACCCAAAAAATCACCTAAGTGGGACAGGGGTTTAATGCAGATGTTGGTTTAAACTGAAGATTGACACAAAAAGCTGGAGTAACTCAGCGGGTCAGACAGTATCTCTGGAGCAAAGTGACGTTTCGGGTCAAGACCCGTCTCCAGACAACAGTTCTTGTGCTGTAGTGTTCTCAGATCTACATTCCAGTGCCATCTACTAACTTACCAATCGTGCCTTGCACTAATGATAACAAATATAAAAATAAGCAGAGGAATGAAAAGCTTGTCAAGGTGAACCATCTGTAACTGAATAAAGTGGTTAAGGATAGTATTAGATGAAAAAGGTAGCTTGATATTGTCATGAAAGTAAGTAAGTGGAGAATTGATGCAGAAAGCTGCAATGAATGATCAAAACATTTTTTAAAAAGGATTAGGATAAATCACAAGAATAAATTACCAAGAAAAAATAATAGTTTTATGAACGATATAAAAGTTAGCAAAAAGTAAATTGGGTCCCACTGCAACGATGATAGGCAAAATTACAATGTAGAACAGGGAAATAGCTGAACCATTTCATAAACGTTCTATATCTGTCTTCACTGATGAAGATGCAATAAATATAGCAGCAAATGGAGCCAAGGGTCCAATGATATGAAGGAACATGGTTATTAATATCACTAAAGTACTGGTAAAATTAACCGAGGGACAAACCAGACCTAGGTCTGATCACCTACATCTCACGATTCGAAGACGGGAACTGCAGCGAAAGAGGATGTGTCAATGATTATCCTCTAGAATTTCCTCGTTTCTGGAATTGCCCCAACAAATTTGAAGATAGAAGATACAAATGTGCCTCTGCAAGAAATTTAAAGTTTAGAAACACAGCGTGGAAACAGGCCACAAAATGCTGGAGTTTCACAGAGTGCTGGAGTAACTCAGCGGGTCAATAGACAATAGACAATAGACAATAGGTGCAGGAGTAGGCCATTCAGCCCTTCGAGCCAGCACCGCCATTCAATGCGATCATGGCTGATCACTCTCAATCAGTACCCCGTTCCTGACTTCTCCCCATACCCCCTCACTCCGCTATCCTTAAGAGCTCTATCCAGTTCTCTTTTGAAAGCATCCAACGAACTGGCCTCCACTGCCTTCTGAGGCAGAGAATTCCACACCTTCACCACTCTCTGACTGAAAAAGTTCTTCCTCATCTCCGTTCTAAATGGCCTACCCCTTATTCTTAAACTGTGGCCCCTTGTTCTGGACTCCCCCAACATTGGGAACATGTTATCTGCCTCTAATGTGTCCAATCCCCTAATTATCTTATATGTTTCAATAAGATCCCCCCTCATCCTTCTAAATTCCAGTGTATACAAGCCCAATCGCTCCAGCCTTTCAACATACGACTATCCCGACATTCCGGGAATTAACCTAGTGAACCTACGCTGCACGCCCTCCATAGCAAGAATATCCTTCCTCAAATTTGGAGACCAAAACTGCACACAGTACTCCAGGTGCGGTCTCACCAGGGCCCGGTACAACTGTAGAAGGACCTCTTTGCTCCTATACTCAACTCCTCTTGTTACGAAGGCCAACATTCCATTGGCTTTCTTCACTGCCTGCTGTACCTGCATGCTTCCTTTCATTGACTGATGCACTAGGACACCCAGATCTCGTTGAACTCCCCCTCCTCCTAACTTGACACCATTCAGATAATAATCTGCCTTTCTATTCTTACTTCCAAAGTGAATAACCTCACACTTATCTACATTAAACTGCATCTGCCATGTATCCGCCCACTCACACAACCTGTCCAAGTCACCCTGCAGCCTTATTGCATCTTCCTCACAATTCAAACTACCCCCCAACTTAGTATCATCTGCAAATTTGCTAATGGTACTTTTAATCCCTTCGTCTAAGTCATTAATGTATATCGTAAATAGCTGGGGTCCCAGCACCGAACCTTGCGGTACCCCACTGGTCACTGCCTGCCATTCCGAAAGGGACCCATTTATCCCCACTCTTTGCTTTCTGTCTGTCAACCAATTTTCTATCCATGTCAGTACCCTACCCCCAATACTATGTGCCCTAATTTTGCCCACTAATCTCCTATGTGGGACCTTGTCGAAGGCTTTCTGAAAGTCGAGGTACACCACATCCACTGACTCTCCCTTGTCAATTTTCCTAGTTACATCCTCAAAAAATTCCAGTAGATTTGTCAAGCATGATTTCCCCTTCGTAAATCCATGCTGACTCGGAATGATCCCGTTACTGCTATCCAAATGCTCAGCAATTTCGTCTTTTATAATTGACTCCAGCATCTTCCCCACCACTGATGTCAGACTAACTGGTCTATAATTACCCGTTTTCTCTCTCCCTCCTTTCTTAAAAAGTGGGATAACATTTGCTATCCTCCAATCCACAGGAACTGATCCTGAATCTATAGAACATTGAAAAATGATCTCCAATGCTTCCACTATTTCTAGAGCCACCTCCTTAAGTACTCTGGGATGCAGACCATCAGGCCCTGGGGATTTATCAGCCTTCAGTCCCATCAGTCTACCCAAAACCATTTCCTGCCTAATGTGGATTTCCTTCAGTTCCTCCATCACCCTAGGTTCTCCGGCCCCTAGAACATTTGGGAGATTGTGTGTATCTTCCTCAGGCAGCATCTCTGGAGAACATGGATGGGTGACGTTTCACAGAGTGCTGGAGTAACTCAGCGGGTCAGGCAGCATCTCTGGAGAACATGGATGGGTGACGTTTCACAGAGTGCTGGAGTAACTCAGCGGGTCAGGCAGCATTTCTGGAGAACATGGATAGGGTCGGATGTATGTGTAGTATTATCTGATTTGATTGGACAGCATATAAAATATAGCTTTTCACTGTACCTCGGTACACGTGACAATAATAAACCTGAAGCTAACTCAGCACTGTGTATTCTATTGAAGACTCTGCCAAGTGCAGCTCCTTGTGTTTCCATTCAGTGCAGCTCTGTTTGAATGGATAATATACATTTCGCACAGCAAAACAGGGACTGATTTGTGCTGATTCAGTTCCATGATGGAAGACAGCGGTAAAATATTTAGTTCAGCTACTGTTCGTCTGCACAGACGAATAAAGTGGATAAAATCATGAGGGAAATATCTAGGATGAATGCACAGAGCCTTTTACCCAGAGTAGGGGAATCAAGAACCAGAGGACATGGGCTTAAATTGAGAGGGGAAATATTCAATACGAACCTGAGGGGTAACGTTTTCACACAGGGGGTGCTGGGTGTAAGGAACGAGCTGCCAGAGGTAGTTCAAGATTTCAAGATTTCAAGATCAATTCATTGTCACATGTACGAATTAAGGTACAGTGAAATTTGAGTTACCAAACAGCCATACTAAGTGGCACGGTGGCGCAGCGGTAGAGTTGCTGCCTTACAGCGAATGCAGCGCCGGAGACTCAGGTTCGATCCTGACTACGGGTGCCGTCTGTACGGAGTTTGTACGTTCTCCCCGTGACCTGCGTGGGTTTTCTCCGAGATCTTCGGTTTCCTCCCACACTCCAAAGACGAACAGGTGTGTAAGTTAATTGGCTTGGCAAATGTAAAAATTGTCCCTAGTGGGTGTGGGATAGTGTTAGTGTGCGGGGATCGCTGGGCGGCACGGACCCGGTGGGCCGAAGGGGCTGTTTCTGCGCTGTATCACACAACCACATAAAGTGGCTGCAGATACAGTAGATACTTGTTGTGGTCGATACTATAAGACACAGGTACATGAAGAGGAAAGGTTTACATGGATGCGGGTCAACATGTGGGCAAATGGGACTAGGGTGGACATGAACAAGTTGTGCCGATGAGCCAGTTTCTGTGCTGTCTGACTACAAGACACTATTGTGCCAATTTTTAGATCCATATGGAGATCTCGCTTGCCTATCAACATCCTCATCATCCCAAGGAGCACAGCATGCCCCAGATACCTTCTGATTGAAAGTGGTTCAGGTAATTAATTAACCCAGCTGGAAAGATCTACCCGGCCAATTATGATGGGATGAGCCTGGAAGGATGTTAGCGTGCAGGTACATCAGGCAATGAAGAAAGTTAATGGAAGAATTTGGTGGTAAGAATAGTAAGGCAGATTATTATCTGAATGGTGTCAAGTTATGAAAAGGGGACGTACAACGAGATCTGGGTGTCCTAGTGCATCAGTCACTGAAAGGAAGCATGCAGGTACAGCAGGCAGTGAAGAAAGCCACTGGAATGTTGGCCTTCATAACAAGAGGAGTTGAGTATAGGAGCAAAGAGGTCCTTCTGCAGTTGTACAGGGTCCTAGTGAGACCGCACCTGGAGTATTTGGTCTCTAAATTTGAGGAAGGACATTCTTGCTATTGAGGAAGTAGGTTCACCAGGTTAATTCCCGGGATGGCGGGACTGTCGTATGTTGAAAGACTGGAGCGACTGGGCTTGTCTACACTGGAATTTAAAAGGATGAGAGGGGATCTTATTGAAACATATAAGATTATTAAGGGATTGGACACGCTAGAGGCAGGAAACATGTTCCCGATGTTGGGGGAGTCCAGAAACAGGGGCCACAGTTTAAGAATAAGGGGTAGGCCATTTAGAATGGAGATGAGGAATTTTTTTTTCACTCAGAGAGTTGTGAATCTGTGGAATTCTCTGCCTCAGAAGGCAGTGGAGGCCAATCATCTGGATGCTTTCAAGAGGGTTAGAGCTCTTAAAGATAGCGGAGTCAAGGGATATGGGGAGAAGGCAGGAACGGGGTACTGATTATGGATGCTCAGCCATTATCACAGTGAATGGCGGTGCTGGCTCGAAGGGCTGAATGGCCTCCTCCTGCACCTATTTTCTATGTTTCTATGAAAGTGGTACAGGGAATTAATTAACCCAGCTTGAACAGATCTACCCGGGCAATGATGATGAGATGAGCCTGGAAGGACCAAACCCATCGCTGATTCAGAACACAGAACAGGAACAGGCCCTTCAGCCCACAATGCCCTTGCTAAACATGATGCAAGGGCAGTATGCTCCTCTGCCTGCACGCGATCCATAGCCCTCCATTCCCTGCTATCATTCCTTGGGCATATTCAAGGAATTGGGAATAGATTGGCCTAGATAAGTTGATGTTTCCACTAGTGGGAGAGTCTAAGACCAGAGGGCACAGCCTCAGAATAAAAGGATGTACCTTTAGGAAGGAGATGAGGAGGAATTTCTTTAGTCAGTGGGTGGTGAATCTGTGGAATTCATTGCCACAGAAGGCTGTGGAGGCCAAGTCAATTTAAGGTGGAGATGGATAGATTCTTGATCAGTATGGGTGTCGGATTATGGGGAGAAGGCAGGAGAATGGGGTTGAGAAAGGGATAGTTCAGCCATGATTGAATGGTGGAGTAGACGAAGGGCTGAATGGCCTAATCCTGTTCCTATCACACGACCTGATAAACTTATGACAGGATTATTTGGAGTTTCATTGAATTCCTCAAGTGAAACTGTCTTGTTGGGCATAGATTTTTTTTTAGATTTAGAGATACAGCGCGGAAACAGGCCCTTCGGCCCATCGGGTCCGCGCCACCCAGCGATCCCCGCACATTAACACTATCCTACACACACTAGGGACAATTTTTTTTACATTTGCCCAGCCAATTAACCTACAAACCTGCACGTCTTTGGAGTGTGGGAGGAAACCGAAGATCTCGGAGAAAACCCACGCAGGTCACGGGGAGAACGTACAAACTCCGTACAGATGGCGCCCGTAGTCAGGATGGAACCTGAGTCTCTAGCGCTGCATTCGCTGTAAGGCAGCAACTCTACCGCTGCGCCACCGTGCGGCCTTTGGAGCTGTAATAGAGCAGTAATTCTGCCTTTAACTTTCTAGTGGTCGATGCTACCCATTAATCCGTCAGGGACTATATAGTCAAAGGAAAAAAAAACTGCAGATGTTGGTTAAAATTGAAGGCAGACACAAAATGCTGGAGTAACTCAGCGGGTCAGGCAGCATCTCGGGAGAGAAGGAACGGGTGACGTTTCGGGTCGACACTCCTCTGCAGACATTCAGTCTGAAGAAGGGTGTCGACCCGAAACGTCACCCATTCCTTCTCTCCAGAGATGCTGCCTGACCTGCTGAGTTACTCCAGCACTCTGTGTCTGCCAATGCATCGTCATACTCTGGATGATAATCATAAAGCACAAAATCTTTCTGTAATATTTTAAATCTTTAATTAGGAGATTGTTTCTCGTGATAAAAGGTCAAACATCTGCTTAACCAGAAGACAAAGAGAACCTCAAGAAAGCTCTTGAATAAATATTAATACATGTTTGATTAAACACTTGATTGAAGTACGGGTAATAATTGCCAGACAGTTGAAAATCAGTATTAGTTCAGACTGATGAAGGGAAGACAAATATTATGACACCAATTAAAGAGACATAAATGTTCTCTCAGTTAGATGGATACATAGGCACCATGGCAAAGCCAAACATAGATGTGGTGTGGTTCTGCATAGTCAAGCAGAAGATTAATTGGGCACGAGGTGGACTGCAGTTGTGAATCCATCATCAGCATCAACACCAAAGTCAATCTAATGTGCATCTTTAGTAGGGTTGCCAACAGTCCTGTATTAGCTGGGACATCCCTGTATTATGGGCTAAATTGGTTTAGCCCGTACGGGACCGCCCTTGTCCCGTATTAGGCCCGGACGGCGCTGTAGGCCCGGACGATGTAGACCTGGATTCTGAAGGCCCAGCGGCCGTTGTAGGCCCGGACAGTGTAGGCTCGGACACTGTAGGCCCAGACACTGTCGGCCCAGACAGTGTAGGCCCGGACAGTGTAGGCCCAGACACTGTAGGCCCAGACAGTGTAGGCCCGGACAGTGTAGGCCGGAGGCTGCCGAACGGGGGTTGCGTAGCAACCCGCTTCCCGGCCGCCATTGGTGGGGCGGGAGCACGTGGCCGCTGGCTGGGTGAAGTCATGTGGGGCACGGGGCGGTGACGTCGTCTTTTGTCCCTTATTTTGGACCACGCCAACCAACATTCCCCCACCTATACTGTTCCCACCTGCCTGCATTTGGCCCAAATCCATCTAAACCTTTCCTGCTCACTTGCCTGAGCAAGTGTTATTATAGATACAGGAGTTTGAAATGTGGACGTCCAGACTTAACAACAAGTTTTAGTTTATTTTAGTTTAGAGATACAGCGCGGAAACAGGCCCTTTGGCCAACTGGGTCCGCACCGACCATTGATCCCCGCATCCTACGCACACTAGGGACAAGCCAATTAACCTACAAACCTGCACGTCTTGGGAGTGTGGGAGGAAACCGAAGATCTCGGAGAAAACCCACGCAGGTCACAGGGAGAACGTACAAACTCCGTACAGACAGCACCTGTAGTTGAGATCGAACCCGGGTCTCCGGCGCTGCGTTCGCTGTAAGGCAGCAACTCTACCGCTGCGCCACCGTGCCGCACTTTCTTCCCCTCTACTCTCCGAGCCCTGAAACATTTACCTGTTCCACACCCTCTTTGAAGGAGGCATTTGTGTTTATCAGCTGTCTTAGCGTATAATATTATTTTGTATCCTGCTGTATTATTTTTGGACATTTGGGGGTTGCCATGGGATGAACACATCTATATATCTAAGGGGCATATATGGATTGGGAGAAGCCAGAATTATGAGTATATCTGGGTATGCAAAGATCGGAGGGGTCAGATGCGGGGAAGCTGTGGTGAGATACAGTTCTTACCAGATCTCTGACGGGAGAAATACAAATCTGTTTGTATCACTACTTCAATAAACGACTAATTGAACTGAAACGTCGTGAAGATCTCTCTGTTCTTGGTCTGCGTTAAGAACGGTCACTCCACTCCTCCGTGAAGTGGTGGCAGGAGGAGAGGATTTCAGTGGGAAGGACCGAAGTTGCCACTACATTCTTCATGGATCGCGTGCAGGCACAGGAGTTTAGAAGCATGAGGGGGGGGAGGTCTCATTGAAACCGACCGAATAATGAAAGACCTGGGGATAGAGTGAAAGTGGAGAGGATGTTTCTAGTAGTGGGGGAATCTAGGGCCAGAGGGCACAGCCTCAGAATTAAAGGACATACCTTTAGAATGGAGATGAGGAGGAATTTCTTTCGCCAGAAGGTGGTGAATCTGTGGAATTCTCCAAATTAGAAACCCCAATATTCGTGCAAAAACCCTGCAGTCCTTAGTGAAACTAAGAGAGTTTATCGTTCCTAGCTTAGTTAGTGTTTGGTGGTGTTTAAGAGCCTGATCGTTGTAGGGAAGAAGCTGTTCCTGAACCTGGACATTACAGTACCCCGATCCTGCCTTCTCCCCATACCCCCTGACTCCGCTATCTTTAAGTGCTCTATCTAGCTCTCTCTTGAAAGCACCCAGCATTTATATGAAGAAACTTGTTAAGATTTGGCCCAGCACGTTGAATACCTTGCCTTCAACGCTTGAAGTCCAACATTAATAGACGCTATACGAGCTGATAAGACCAGTGCAGCTAGTTTTGAGACCCATTTCAATTTCTGATTTCTGGTGAAGGTAGATTTGAACACAGGTAGGTTTTGTTAGTTCTCAGCATGTCCAATTAACTACTAGTTTTAAGGTCATACTCATCATTTCTAATATTTCCCAACCTAACCATTCTCCAAATACATTTATATTTACGGATAGTAATTTGGAGTGATGAGGCGTAGATTTGCAAGGTCACAAATTATTTAAAACACGCTATTTTCAGAGCATTAACTGAGGCAGTTCCAGGGAAGGGCATCTCAATTCTCACTGGAATAAATTATGGGAAGAAAAGACGATGAATAAGAAAATCGTATTCAGTCCTCTGAAGTGCCACAGTATTAGAATATCATTCAGTCTGAAATCTCCCAGTGCGTTATGCCCCATGACACTGGATCAATTAACAGCTGACTCAAACAAATTGTCTCCCATGTTCTGAGCAATGTGTGCATTTTACATCTTCATGCTTTATTTCTCTGAATATTATTCTTTCAGTAACATTTCTGAAGATTTTTATGAAGAGAAATGGGTCATCACTGTTCTGGTTTTGCAGAGCTAGACATATATTTAGCAGAATACTGCCTGGATTATAGACAATAGACAATAGGTGCAGGACTAGGCCATTCGGCCCTTCGAGCCAGCACCGCCATTCACTGTGATCATGGCTGATTATCCACAATCAGTACCCTGCTCCTACCTTCTCCCCATATCCCTTGACTCTGCTATCTTTAAGAGCTCTATCCAACTCTTTCTTGAAAGCATCCAGAGAACTGGCCTCCACTGCCCTCTGAGGCAGAGAATTCCACAGATTCACAACTCTCTGGGTGAAAAAGTTTCTTCCTCATCTCTGTTCTAAATGGCCTACTCCTTATTCTTAAACTGTGGCCCCTGGGTCTGGACTCCCCCAACATCGGGAACATGTTTCCTGCGTCTAGCGTGTCCAATCCCTTATTAATCTTATATGTTTCAATAAGATCCCCTCTCATCCTTCTAAAGTCCAGTGTACACAAGCCCAGTCACTCCATTCTTTCAACGTTCGACAGTCCTACCATCCCGGGAATTAACCTGGTGAACCTATGTTGCACTCCCTCAATAGCAAGAATGCCCTTAGATTAGAGGGTGTTATCTACAAGGAGAGGTTCGACAGACCTGGATTGTTTTCTCTGTAACGCTGGAGGTTGCAGGGAGACCTGATAGAGGTGTATAAATTTGTGAGAGGCATAGATAGGGTAGACAGTCAGAACCAAAAATAGACACAAAATGCTGGAGTAACTCAGCGGGTCAGGCAGCATGTGGGTGGGTGGGTGGGTAAGTGGGTGAGTGGGTGGATTGGTGGGTGGGTGGTAGGATCTTGGTTGACATGGGCAAGTTGGGCCGAAGAGCGTGTTTTCGTACTGCGTGACTCTACAAAGAACTGCATATCTTTAGACTATAATGGCCTTCAATGGCTATTTTTAGTTTAGAGATACAGTGTGGAAACAGGCCCGTTCAGCTCACCGGGTCCGCGCCGACCAGCGGTCCCCGTACATTAACACCATCCTACACCCACTAGGGATAATTTTGTTTTTACATCTACCAAGCCAATTTACCTACAAACCTGTACGTCTTTGGAGTGTGGGAGGAAACCGAAGATGCCGGAGAAAACCCACGCAGGTCAGGGGAGATCATACAAACTCCGTACAGGCAGCGCCCGTAGTCGGGCTGGAACCCGGGTCTCCGGTGCTGCATTCGCTGTAGGGCAGCAACTCTACCACTGCGCCACTGTGCCGCCCTATTAGTGGCCTTTAATGGCCCTTCGGCCCAACCAGTCCTCGCTGACCAATGATAACCCTGTACACTAGCACTATCCACTAGGGACAATTTACGATTTTACCAGAGCCAATGTACCTGCAAACCCGCACGTCTTTGGAGTGTGGGAGGAAACTGGAGCACCCGGAGAAAACCCACGTGGTCACAGGGAGAAGGTACAAACTCCGTACAGACAGCAGCCGTAGTCGGGATGGAACCCGGGTCTCCGGCGCTGTGAGGCAGCAGCACTACCCGCTGCTCCATCCACGTGCCTCTTTAACACCACTATCGTATCTGCTCCCACCCCCTCCCTGGGCAGCATGTTCCAGGCACCCACCCCCCTCTGCCTATGAAACCTGCCCCGTGTAAGTCTGAAGTTTAATTGGATCAGTTCAAATAGCTTTTCTACGGGAAGAAATGAACTCAATGTGTCGAACATCTTCTTTTAATTTGTGATCCAATTTCTCAGTGCAGGAGTAGCCTCGAGTGTATTATGAAGCTGACTTTGTGGAAACCAGCAGAACTGCACAGCACACTCCAAATGGATGATGTGAAACTCCTCGTCATCACCCACTGCAAAACTCTGAAATATGCAATAAAAACCCATCGCTAAAACTGTACAGCCTTACTGCAGGCAAGCAGTGACAGGAATTGTATCTTCAAATTGCCAATATCAAAGTACATTACTGCGTGTCAAAGGATCAGGCTGAGAGACCGGCTCCAAGACAAACCGAGCGCTGTCAGATTATCAAGAAATGGACCGTTGGACCGACGGAGGAAAGAAAACATCCACTCGCAATCTCATGCAGAAAAATTTGAAGAAAGACAGTTCTGTTAACCATTTAATGTCCTCTGCCTGAAACCGTCCTCCCTCTGCACTCTTCCACACTTGGTCGAAAACACACGCGAGATCATACAAAGCATCAGCAAAGCAAAAAAGCATCCTGGGTTCAAAAACCGGAGGCAGTAGGCTTAAGGGCCTGCCCCACTCAGGAGATTGTTTAGGTGACTACAGACGACCAGGCTGTGGCCACACGGTCGCCGGGGTGTTGCCTGTGCGGTCGTGAGTCGTCTCCAAAGAGTCGTAGCGTCTTTCTGGTCGCCTCTGGATTTGCAGAATGTTGAAATTTTTTTGGCAACAGTGGGTTTGATGCCAACGATCGTAGCTTGACGTCTCCTGTCGTAGGTTGTCACCAGGTTGTCGCCAGGTGACGTAGGTTGTCGCTGGTGCTGACTTCGTTGAATTCCATTGGCGACTACCTACGTCAACCGGCGACAGGTACCGCCGTCAAATCCGGTGGCCAAAATGACGTGAATTGTCTTCAGTTGTCGCCGACAGGGTCGTAGCTTGTCGCGGATGGACGTAGGTTGACCTTGGTTGTCGCCTGTGTGGTCGTAGGTGGACGTCCTACTCGCGACGACTGGGTCGCAGGTTGTCAGTAGCTTGCCGTAGCTTGACGTCGACTAGGCGGTAGGTTGTTGTAGCTTGTCGTAGACATTGTCGTAGGGGGGAGTCCAGTCGCCGGTTTTTAGGCAACCTGCTACGACTATGACAGTCGCCGGCAGTCGCCTAAAACAATCGCCTAAGTGGGACAGGCCCTTTAAGGGGAGAGATTTAAGGGGCGTGCAGCGTAGGTTTACTAGGTTAATTCCCGGAATGGCGGGACTGTCATATGTTGAAAGACTGGAGCGACTAGGCTTGTATACACTGGAATTTAGAAGGATGAAAGGAGATCTTATCGAAACGTATAAGATTATTAAGGGGTTGGACATGTTAGAGGCAGGAAACATGTTCCCAATGTTGGGGGAGTCCAAAACCAGGGGCCACAGTTTAAGAATAAGGGGTAGGCCATTTATAACGGAGATGAGGAAAAACCTTTTCAGTCAGAGAGTTGTGAATCTGTGGAATTCTCTGCCTCAGAAGGCAGTGGAGGCCAATTCTCTGAATGCATTCAAGAGAGAGCTAGATAGAGCTCTTAAGGATAGCGGAGTCAGGGGGTATGGGGGGAAGGCAGGAACGGGGTACTCATTGAGAATGATCAGCCATGATCACATTGAATGGCGGTGCTGGCTCGAAGGACTGAATGGCCTCCTCCTGCACCTATTGTCTATTGTCTATTGGCAGCTTTTTCGCTGAAAGAGTAGTCCGTATCTGGAATGAACTGCCAGAGGAAGCTGTAGAAGTGGGTACAATTATAACTTTTCAGAGACATTTGTACAAAAAATATGGATAGGAAGAGGTATCGACCAAACGCAGGCAAATGGTATTCACCCAGTATGCCAACTGGCATGACCAGTTTCGGTGTTGCACAGCCCCATGATGTTATGATTCTCTATGCACAAAATAAAATAGAACTTGCTTACAACATGGGCGGTCACGGTGGCGCAGCGGTAGAGTTGCTGCCTTACAGCGAATGCAGCGCCGGAGACCCGGGTTCCATCCCGACTACGGGCGCTGTCTGTACGGAGTTTGTACGTTCTCGCCGTGACCTGCGTGGGTTTTCTCCGAGATCTCCGGTTTCCTCCCACACTCCAAAGACGTGCAGGTTTGTAGGTTAATTGGCTTGGTAAATGTAAACATTGTCCCTAGTGGGTGTAGGATAGTGTTAGTGTGCGGGGATCGCTGGTCGGCGTGGACCCGGTGGGCTGAAGGGCCTGTTCCTGCGCTGTATCTCTAAACTAAACTAAACAACAAATTTAAATCAGATGAAGAATCTGGAGGGGGTGCACGGTGGCGTAGAGGTAGAGTTACTGCCTTCCAGCACCAGAGACCCGGGATCGATCCTGACTACGATGCTGTCTGTACGGAGTTTGCATGATCTCCCCGTGACCTTCTGAGAATTCGTCGGGTGCTCCGAATTCCTCCCACATTCCAAAGACGTGTAAGTTTGTCTTCTGGCTTCTGTAAATTGGCTTCTGTAAAATTGGCTTCTGTAAATTGTTCCTAGTGTGCAGGATAGAACTAGTGTACAGGTGGCTACTACTCAGCGTGGGCCCGGTGGGCCGAAGGGCCTGTTTCCACGATGTATACTGAAACTAAACTAGACTAAGGAGGTTTTGCTGGGCAAGAGACTCTGTGCGTCCACCTGATCTATTCCTCTCATGATTTTATACACCTCTAGAATTTAGACCTCAGAGAATTATACACCTCAGAGAACTTAGATAAACTACTTGACAAAAATGCCGAAGTTAAAATTGAGGCAAAAGCTGCATTATTTCTCTGAAGACATCCAGTGCAAATGATATGACGGTGGAAATCTACCACAGCATTTCCACAACTTCAGGCAGCATTTCCAAGCAATAGAGTGGAACAGCGTGAAAACTGGTCCTTCGGCCCAGTTTGGCGTACTGGGATAGTCCTGTTTGCCTCCATTTGATCCATAGCCCTCTAAACCTGTCCTATCCCAACAACTCCAGAACTACCATCGACCTCATTGGAGACCCTTGAACTATCTTTGATCGGGCTTTACTAGCATTATCTTGTACTGGAGGTATTCCACCTTATTCCCTTTATCGTGCATCACAGTGGATGGCTCGATTGTAATCGCGTAGTCTTTCCACTGATGAGTTAGCATGCAACAAAACGGTGGCGCAACGGTAGAGTTGGTGCCTTACAGCGGCAGGTTCGATCCTGACTATGGGTTCTTGGTCAGACGTACAGGTTTGCAGATTAATTGGCTTGGTATAAATATAACATTGCGTGTAGGATAGTGTTAGTGCATGGGGACGGTGCGGACTCGGTGGGCCAAAGGGCCTGTTTAGATTTTAGAGATACAGCGCGGAAACAGGCCCTTCGGCCCACCGGGTCCGCGCCGCCCAGCGATCCCCGTACATTAACACTATCCTACACACACTATGGACAATTTTTACATTTACCCAGTCAATTAACCTACAAACCTGTACATATTTGGAGTGTGGGAGGAAACCGAAGATCTCGGAGAAAACCCACGCAGGTCACGGGGAGAATGCACAAACTCCGTACAGACGGCGCCCGTAGTCAGGATCGAACCTGAGTCTCCGGCGCTGCATTCGCTGTAAGGCAGCAACTCTACCGCTGCGCCACCGTGTCGCACTGTATCCCTGAATTAAACTAAACTAAACCAAAAGCTTTTCACTTTACCTTGGTGCATGTGACAATAAACTAAACTAAACTATCCATTAATCTGTCTGAATGTCTTTTAAAAGTCAAAATTGTATCCGCTGAGTTACTCCAGCACTTTGTGTCTTTCCACCAGATTCGTGGACTGGTACTTGCCCAGTATTATCAGACTTTTCTCCCCACCCAGTCACACGGATCCTACCGTAGCCCCTAGGAGCAAGCATCACCAAGCCTTTCATCAATTACTCACTTCATCAATGGCCCAGCCTCCTCACACTCTAACTAATATGGCCAGACGAAGCTTCATTTATATTTAAAAAATAACCTAATACAGTTAAACACTCAAAGTTAGTCTTTTTATCAGGATGCATCACAGCTTGGTTTGGGAACAGCTCCATCCAAGACCACAAGAAATTGCAGTGAATTATGGATGCAGCCCAGACCATCACACAAACCAACCTCCCTTCCACTGACTCCATCTAGACCTCACGCTGCCTCGGCAAGGCCAGCAGCATAATCAAGGACCAGTCTCACCCCGGCCACTCCCTCTTCTCCCCTCTCCCATCAGGCAAGAGGTACAGTAGTTTGAAAACGCACACCTCCAAATTCAGGGACAGTTTCTTCCCAGCTGTTATGAGGCAACTGAACCGTCCTACGACCAACTCAGTCTACCTCCTTGTAGACCTCTTATCTTTAATTGTACCTTACTGGACTTTGTCTTGCACTATACATTATTCCATTTATCTTGTATCTGTACACTGTGGACAGACAGCTTGTTTGTAATCATGTATTGTCTTTTTGTTGACTGGATACCACGCAACAAAAAAGATTTTCTCTGCACCTTGGTACACGTGACAATGATAAACTAAACTAAACTTTTACATTAGTTGCTATTACATCCTTGCTATTGAGGCAGTGCAGCGTAGGTTCACGAGGTTAATCCCCGGGATGGCGGGACTGTCAAATTATGAAAGATTGGAAAGGCTAGGCTTGTATTCACTGGAGTTTAGAAGGATGAGAGGGGATCGTATAGAGACATATAAAATTATAAAAGGACTGGACAAGCTAGATGCAGGAAAAATGTTCCCAATGTTTGGGGGAGTCCAGAACCAGGGGCCACAGTCTAAAAATAAAGGGGAGGCCATTTAAAACTGAGGCGTGAAGACGTTTTTCACCCAGAGAGTTGTGAATTTGGTGGAATTCTCTGCCACAGAGGGCAGTGGAGGCCAATTCACTGGATGAATTTAAAAGAGAGTTAGATAGAGCTTTAGGGGCTAGTGGAATCAAGGGATATGGGGAGAAGGCAGGCACGGGTTACTGATTGTGGACGATCAGCCATGATCACAATGAATGGCGGTGCTGGCTCGAAGGGCCAGATGGCCTCCTCCTGCACCTATTTTCTATGTTTGTGTGTTTCTATGTTTAGTTTTTAGCAGTAACATCAGATTTTATCATCAGTTAACAATTTCAAATTGTGAAAACAAATTAATTTCCTACAAGGATCAAAGGTCAGTGAACCAAATTTCAGGAACGCCCACTTCTGCAAAATGTATTTAATTAATCCTCCGGCTGCATTGTTTCCCAGCTGCTTTGTTTCATAATTTTCAAAAGTAGCATCGCTTAGACGTTTTGTGAGATCTGTAAATCCAATTTCCTATTCCAGCTGCCTCTATGATAATGCACAAAAGAGACAGATAGGTGCACTCCAGCTCACAATGTATCAAGAAATACTGAATTATTTGTTTGCCCAACAAGAATAATCAGTTTTCCACAGCTTCAAACTTATAATGAGAAGTCCAGAACCAGGGGCCACAGTTTAAGAATAAGGGGTAGACCATTTAGAACGGAGATGAGGAAAAACTTTTTCAGTCAGAGAGTTGTGAATCTGTGGAATTCTCTGTCTCAGAAGGCAGTGGAGGCCAATTCTCTGGATGCTTTCAAGAGAGAGTTAGATAGAGCTCCTAAAGATAGCGGAGTCACGGGATATGGGGAGAAGGCAGGAACGGGTTACTGATTGTGGATGATTAGCCATGATCACAGTGAATGGCGGTGCTGGCGCGACGGGCCGAATGGCCTCCTCCTGCACCTATTGTCTATTGTATAATTATAAAAGTCTTAATTGGAGTATTGTGAGCAGCTTTGGGCCCCATATCTGAGGAAGGATGTGCTGGCATTGGAGAGGGTCCAGAGGAGGTTTACAAGAATGATCCCAGTAATGTTTGGGTTAACGTATGATGAGCGTTTGACGACACTGGGCCTGGACTCCCTGGAGTTTAAGATGAGGGGGGAACCTCATTGAAATGTACAGTCTAGTGAAAGGCCTGGATAGAGTGGATGTGGAGAGGATGTTTCCACTAGTGGGAGAGTCTAGGACCAGAGGGCACAGCCTCAGAATAATAGGACGTACTTTCAGGAAGGAGATGAGGAGGAATTTCTTTAGTCAGAGGGTGGTGAATCTGTGGAATTCATTGCCTCTGACGGCTGTGGAGGCCAAGTCAGTGGATATTTTTAAGGTGGAGGTTGATAGATTCTTGATCAGTACAGGTGTCAGGGGTTATGGGGAGAAGGCAGGAGAATGGGGCTGAGAGGGAGAGATAGATCAGCCATGATTAAACATGATAGACCAAATGACCTAATTCTGCTCCTAGAACCTACGAACTTGTGAGTCGTAAATGTAGATCATAGAATTATAGAAATGAACTGATTTCAAAACTTGTTCCAAATTCTCCAGACTATTTTTCATATGGTAAGGTTATGTTGTTGGTCACGATGCTCAACGTATCTTTGAGTATTCTAGTTACAATACTTCTGAAAACATTGAAAATAGGTGCAGGAGTTGGCCATTCGGCCCTTTGAGCCAACACCACTCAATGTGATCATGGCTGATCATCCACAATCAGTACCCTGTTCCTGCTTTCTCCCCATATCCCTTGATTCCGTTAGCCCGAAGAGCTAAATCCAACTCTCTCTTGAATACATGCAGTGAATTGGCCTCCACTGCCTTCTGTGGCAGAGAATTACACAGATTCACAACTCTCTGGGTGGAAAAGTTTTTCCTCTTCTGTGTTAATCTGCTAGAAAAAGGCACAAAGCATTGGAGTGAACCAACGGGTCAGCACCCTGACACGTTGAGTTACTCCAGCAATTTGTGCCGGTGTTCTGTAAATCAGCACCTGCAGTTCGTTGAATCTGCAGTTGATCTGCCTGCTTGCTGTGTGCACACTATGCCATCACATGCATTCATGTGCTGTTCCCAGGGTGGAGGATTCTAAAACGAGGGTGTGAGCTACAGGGAGAGGTTGAGCAGGCTGGGTCTCTATTCCATGGAGCGCAGGAGGATGAGGGGTGATCTGATAGAGGTGTACAAAATCATGAGAGGAATAGATCGGGAGTCTCTTGCCCAGAGTAGGGGAATCGAGGACCAGCTTACAGCTTACAGCAAGCTGTGAGTTGAACGACAACCAGCCTCTCTCTCTCTCTCTCTCTCTCTCTCTCTCTCTCTCTCTCTCTCTCTCTCTCTCTCTCTCTCTCTCTCTCTCTCTCTCTCTCTCTCTCTCCTCCCTCCCTCCCTCCCTCCCTCCCCTCCCTCCCTCCCTCCCTCCCTCTCTCCCTCTCTCTCTCTCTCTCTCTCTCTCTCTCTCTCTCTCTCTCTCTCTCTCTCTCTCTCTCTCTCTCTCCCTCCCTCCCCCTCCCTCCCTCCTCCTCTCTCTCTCTCTCTCTCTCTCTCTCTCTCTCTCTCTCTCTCTCTCTCTCTCTCTCTCTCTCTCTCTCTCTCTCTCTCTCTCGAACCATGATCATGCGGTAGTATTGAACTAACACGTTGCTGTACTAATTTTCTTCGTTACGGAGCTAGAGAATTGACGTTTAGTGTGTTGGTGAATTTGAGTTCCTAACCCTGGGTTCGAGAGAGAAAACCCTTGGGATGCATTACTGCAGTCATACCCTGCAGTCAATGAATATATCCGATGGGTATAGGCTGGGATCAGAATGATTCATTGCCTCTCTGTCTTTGCTGGAAGTGCCATAAACATGATCAGCTGCATTTGCTATTCCTCAGCCCACTTGCCCAGCAGATCACAATCCTGCAAAATTCTTAATAATCATCTTCGCTGTCTACAACACCGCCTATTTTAGTGTCATCTGCAAACTTTCCAATCATCCCAGGTACGTCCTCATCCAAATCGTTGATGTAAATCACCCACAGCAATGGGCCCAGCGCCAAACCCTGAGGCACCCCATTAGACACAGGCCTCCAGTCTGAAAAACAACCCTCCACCATCGCCCACTAAGACATGTGGGTTTGTAGGTTAATTGGCCCTCAGTAATTACCCCTCGTGTGTCGGGAGTGGATGAGAAAGTGGGATAACATAGTGGTGTGAACAAGCGATCGATGGTTGGCGTATACTTAGGATCGCCAACTTTCTCACTCCCAAATAAGGGACAAAAGGTGACGTCACCACCCCGCGCCCCACGTGACCTCACCCAGCGAGCGTCCACGTGCTCCCGCTCCACCAATGGCGGCCGTGGATAGGGTGAGCAGCTTTAAATACGTGGGAGTCCACATCAAAGAGGATCTGACATGGACAACACACATTGCCGCACTGGTGGGCAAGGCAAAGCAGCGCCTTTACCACCTTAGACAGCTGAGGAAATTCAGAGTCTCTCTGAGGATCCTTCAGTGCTTCTACTCTGGGGCTGTAGAGAGCATCCTGTCCGGCAACATTACAGTCTGGTTTGGGAACAGCTCTGCCCAGGACAGGATGGCCCTGCAGAGAGTAGTGCGTTCGGCAGAACGCACCATGGGAACTACACTCGTCCCCCTGCAGGACCTATACATCAGGAGGTGCAGATCCAGAGCCAGCAACATTATGGGGGACCCCTACCACCCCAGCAACGGACTGTTCCAGCTGCCACGGTCAGGCAAACGCCTCCGCTGTCACGCTGTGAAAACAGAGAGGATGAGACAGAGTTTCTTCCCACAGGCCATCAGGACTGTTAACTATTATAACTCCAGGGACTCATTTAATTTACTGTATTAATTTTAATTTATATGCTGTAATTGTAAAAAAAAATTGCACAATCCGCAGGTATTGCCACTTTCATTTCACTGCATATCGTGTATGTGTATGTGACAAATAAACTTGACTTGACTTGGCCAAAGCTATCTCTCCCTGATGTTACTCCCATGCCTCTGTGGTCTCGGCATTAGTTAAGTGTTGTCTTTGCAGGGATCTGACTTGGTCTCCTTGATGTCGGGTCAAACCCAAGCCAATTAACCTACAACCCTGTACGTCTTTGGAGTGCGGGAGGAAACTGAAGATCTCGGAGAAAACCCACACAGGTCACGGTGAGAACATACAAACTCCGTACAGACGGCGCCCGTAGTCGGGATCAAACCCGGGTCTCTGACGCGGCAAGTCTACCGCTGCGCCACCGTGCCACTCTCCCAAACTAATGTACATGTGACAGCTTCATAAACACTGGGACTGTTATTGTTCAGAGGTGAGGTGCAACTCAATCTTAGCAGTTGAAAAAAAGTGAAATTTGAAAAAAATGAAAAAATGATGAAAGACGAGGATGAACTGCCAAGGACACAAAATCCATGGAAGTTATGATTAACACTCAATATAAATCACCTACAGTTCAGTTGAGTTTATTGTCACGCGTACCGTGACAAGCTTTTGTCGCGTGTACTATTTGCACTACTATTGTCTATTTAGTTTAGTTTAGTTCATTTAGTTTAGAGATACAGCGCAAAAGCAGGCCGTTTGGCCCCCGAGTCCGCACAGACCAGCGATCCCCACACTTTGACACTATCCGACACACACTAGGAACAATTCACATTTATACTGAAGCTAATTAATCTACACATCTGTACGTCTCTGGAGTGTGGTAGGAAACTGGGCACAGTGGTAGAGTTGCTGCCTTACAGCGAATGCAGCGCCGGAGACCCGGGTTCCATCCTGACTACGGGCACCGTCTGTACGGAGTTTGTACGTTCTCCCCGTGACCTGCGTGGGTTTTCACCCAGATCTTCGGTTTCCTCCCACGCTCCAAAGACGTGCAGGTTTGTAGGTTAATTGGCTTGGTAAATGTAAAAACTGTCCCTAGTGGGTGTAGAGTGCGGGGATAGTGTTAGTGTGCGGGGATCGCTGGTCGGCGCGGACCCGGTGGGCCGAATGGCCTGTTTCCGCGCTGTATCTCTAAACTAAACTAAACTAAACTGAAGTTCTCGGAGAAAACCCGTGTAGGTCACAGGTACAAACTCCGCCAGCCCGCGCCACCCATTATTTATTTGCCTGTTTTTCTATATAAACCAAACGTTTTTTATTCTGGGTTTTAGGAGAGTACTCCGTTTACATCTCTGTCGTGCTGCTGCAAGTAAGAATTTCATTCATCTCTTTTCGGGACATATACCAATAAAACACGAAGGTATCACAAAATGCTGGAGTAACTCAGCGGGTCAGGCAGCATCTCTGGAGAGAAGGAATGAATGGGTGAAGTTTCGGGTCGAGACCCTTCTTCACACTGACCTTTAAACCAGCATCTGCAGTTTTTGACCTAACAATAAAACACTCTTGACTCTTCATCGTAGCAACACCAAGACAATGGAAACGTGAAGCAGCACAAGGGTAGTGTTGTGGGAGGGAGATTATTAGGTTGATATTTAGACCAGCTGGTAAATTAGTCACAGAGGCACAGAGCACGGAATGAGGCCCTTTGGCCCAACTCGTTCATGCTGACTAGGGTTACCAACTGTCCCGTATTAGCCAGGACATCCCGTATTTTGGGCTAAATTGGTTTTCCCGTATGGGACCGCCCTTGTCCCATATTATGCCCGGACGGCACTGTAGGCCTGGACTGTAGGCCCGGACACTGTAGGCCCGGACACTGTAGGCCCGGACATTGTGGGCCCGGACACTGTAGGCCCTGACACTGTAGGCCCGGACACTGTAGGCCTGGACACTGTGGGCCCGGACAGTGTAGGCCCGGAAACTGTAGGCCTGGACACTGTAGGCCCTGACTCTGTAGGCCTGGACACTGTGGGCCCGGACAGTGTAGGCCCGGACACTGTAGGCCCGGACGCTCTAGGCCCGGATGCTGTAGGCCTGGACACTGTAGGCCCGGACACTGTAGGCCTGGACACTGTAGGCCCGGACACTGTGGGCCTGGTCACTGTAGGGCTTGACACTGTAGGCCAGGACACTGTAGGCCCTGACACTGTAGGCCTGGACACTGTAGGCCCGGACACTGTAGGCCCGGACACTGTGGGCCCGGACACTGTGGGCCCAGACACTGTAGGCCCGGACACTGTAGGCCTGGACACTGTGGGCCCGGACACTGTGGGCCCGGACACTGTAGGCCCGGACACTGTAGGCCTGGACACTGTAGCCTGGGGGCCGCAGCAATCCCGGATTGTGTAGGCCCGGGCGCTGCCTAACGGAGATTGCGTAGCCGTTGGTGGAGTGGGAACACGTGGCCGCCGGCTGGGTAAGGCTGGGCGCGGGGCGGTGACGTCACCGTGTCCCTTATTTGGGAGTGAGATAGTTGGCGCCCCTAATGCCGACCAAGATGCCCCATTTAAGCCAGCCCCATGTGCCTGCATCTCAGGAGAGAAGAAATGGGTGACGTTTCGGGTCGAGACCCTTCTTCAGACTGAGAAGGGGAGAGGGAGACAGAGATATGGAAGGGTGAGGTGTGAAAATGAAAGATCGAAGGGGATGCAGTTCAAGGAAAATGTAGAACGAATCATTGTTAGCTAGAGGAAGGTGAGCCGGGGCATATGATATGTAAAGTTTAATCAGGAGGACTGTGAAACTAGTTGGAGAACCAGGATGGAGGAGAGATGGAGAGAGAGGGAAAGCACGGGTCACTAGAAGTTAGAGAAGTCAATATTCATACCGAAGACAGACACAAAAGGCTGGAGTAACTTAACGGGTCAGGCAGCATCTCTGGGCAAAATAGGTGCCTTCTCGGGTCAAGACCTGCTGGGGTGTAAGCTGCCCAAGTGAAATATCAGGTGCTGTTCCTCTAATTTGTATTAGGCCTCACTCTGACAATGGAGGAGGCCCAGGACAGAAAGGTCAGTGTGGGAATGGGAGGGGTGGGTGGGGGGGGGGAAGTGTTTGGCAACCAGGTGATCACATAGGTCTAGGTGGACTGAGTGAAGACCGACCTTTCCATGTCTCTGTATCTCGCTCTCCCCTGACTCTCATTCCGAAGAAGGGTCTCGACCCAAAACGTCACCCAATCCTTCTCTCCAGAGATTCAGCCTGTCCTGCTGAGTTACTCCAGCATTTTGTGTCTATCTTCGGTATAAACCAGCATCTGCAGTTCCTTCCTACCCATGTGCCTGCATTTGGTCTATATCCCTCTAAACCTTTCCTATTAGGGGTGCCAACTATCACACTCACAAAAAAGGGACAAGGTGACGTCACCGCCCTGCGTGACCTCACCCAGCCAGCGGTCACGTGATCCCGCTCCACCAATGGTGGCCGCCTGGCCGGGAGGCGGGTTGCAATGCAACCTCCGCTAGGCGGTGCCCGGCCTCCGGGCCTACACTGTCCGGACCTACATTGTCCGGACCTACACTGTTCGGACCGACAGTGTCCGGACCGACAGTGTCTGAACCTACAGTGTCGCGACCTACAGCGTCCGGGCCTACACTGTCCGGGCCTACACTGTCCGGACCTACACTGTCCGGACCTACAGCGTCCGGGCCTACAGTGGTTGGGGCTTACAGTGTCCGGCCCTATAGCGTCCGGGCCTACAGAGCCCCCCCGGGCCTAATATGGGACAAGGGCAGTCCCGTACGGGACAAACAAATTTAGCCCAAAATACGGGACAGTAGGCGACCGTATTTCCGGTTCATGTGGCTGTCCAGATGTGGCTGTCCAGATGTGGCTGTCCAGATGTCAATGCGTGGGTAGAAATAAAAAAGTGCATAATTTAACCTGAAATGTGACTTTCTGGTCAATGTGAGTGACCTGGAACTGTCGGCAGAAACGTTCGTCCGCGCTCCAAAACAAGCGGATGTCTGGTATTCCGTACAGAATCATCGCCAGTCGTTCAAGGCCCAGGCCAAAGGCGTACCCAACCCGGTCCCCAGCACCAGCTGAAAGCAGAGAACAACACAAGACCTTACAGTCAATCACCCAGTCACCTCCCACAAGGCAGCGTCTCGCCAATGTTTCACACGTCAACAACCACGACAACCTTCAGTTATAAAGGGCACTGACCATTACAGGAGAGGGGGAGAGAGAGGGGGGGGGGGGGAAGGTGAGCAGAGAAAGAGGGGGAGAGTAGAGGGGAGAGGACCGAGGGGAGAGAGGGAAGAGGGAAAGAGAGAGGAGAGAATGAGGAGAGGGAGGGTTGGAGGGAGGGTGGGAGAGAAAAGAGAGAGAGCATGGAGACAGAGAGGAGAGGAGAATGAGGATGAGCAAGAGAGAGAGAGAGAGAGAGAGAGCAGGGAGTGGGGGGTGAGAGGAGAGTGGGGAGAGAGAAGGGAAAGATAGAGGAGAGGGGAGGGAGAGAGGGAGAGGGAGGGAGAGGGAGAGAGGGAGAGGGAGAGCGAGAGTGAGAGTGAGAGAGATCCTGATTAAGCAGGGAGTGGGGGTGAGAGAGGAGAGTGGGGAGAGAGAAGGGAAAGATAGAGGAGAGGGGAGGGAGAGAGGGAGAGGGAGGGAAAGGGAGAGGGAGAGAGGGAGAAAGAGAGAGAGAGAGCGAGAGTGAGAGAGAGATCCTGATTAAGCAGGGAGTGGGGGGTGAGAGGAGAGTGGGGAGAGAGAAGGGAAAGATAGAGGAGGGGAGAGAGGAAGGAGGGAGAGAGGGAGGGAAAGGGAGAGAGAGGGGGAGAGCGAGAGTGAGAGTGAGAGAGATCCTGATTAAGCAGGGAGTGGGGGTGAGAGAGGAGAGTGGGGAGAGAGAAGGGAAAGATAGAGGAGGGGAGAGAGGAAGGAGGGAGAGGAAGAGAGGGAGAGGAAGAGAGGGAAATGGGGATGGGGATAGAGATGGCGAGAGGGAGAGGGAGAGGGAGAGGGAGAGAGAGAGGGAGATAAATATAAATATATATATATATCCTGGTTCTCTGGCACCGTGAGGCAGCAGCTTTACCAGCATGATTTATATAGATACTACATGACGTGACTGGGTAGCATGCAGAACAAGCATTTCACTGTATCTTTCCACACATGACAATATTAATGTACCAATTAACAAACTAGATATTCAATGTTTCTGTAATTAGATGGTTATAAGTTATGAATTTATTCTGTATCCTTTTGTGGCCTGTTGCCTTAATTTCCTTTTTGATATTCACATGACTGACTGTAAAGTAGATTACCAATTCTTTTCACATTATTTGATAGTTTTACATGCAATTCCCTTCAGTCATGCATCGTAGCATGTTTCTTCAGAGTGTTTAGAGTGATACAGTGTAGAAACAGGCCCTTCGGCCCAACTTGCCCACACCAGCTAACAGTCTGAAGAAGGGTCTCGACCCGAAATGTCAACCAATCCTTCTCTCCCGAGATGCTGCCTGACCCGCTGAGTTACTCCAGCATTTTGTGTCCCACACCGGCCAACAATGTCCCAGCTACACCAGTCCCACTTGCCTGCGCTTGGTCCATATCCCTCCAAACCTGTCCTATCCATGTACCTGTCTAACTGTTTCTTAAACGTTGCGATAGTCCCAGCCTCAACTACCTCCTCTGGCAGCTTGTTCCATACACCCACCACCCTTTGTGTGAAAAAGTTACCCCTCAGATTCCTATTAAATCTTTTCCCCTTCACCTTGAACCTATGTCCTCTGGTCCTCGATTCCCCTACTCTGGACAAGAGACTCTGCATCTACCCGATCTATTCCTCTCATGATTTTGTACACCTCTATAAGATCTCCCCTCATCCTCCTGCGCTCCATGGAATAGAGACCCAGCCTGCTCAACCTCTCCCTGTAGCTCACACCCTCTAGTCCTGGCAACATCCTCGTAAATCTTTTCTGAACCCTTTCAAGATTGACAATATCTTTCCTTTAACATGGTGCCTAGAACTGAACATAACATTCTAAATGCGGTCTCACCAACGTCTTATACAACTGCAACATGACCTCCCAACTTCTAGACTCAATACTCTGACTGACGAAGGCCAAAGTGCCAAAAACCTTTTTGACCACCCGATCTACCTGCGACTCCACCTTCAAGGAACCATGGACCTGTACTCCTAGATCCCTCTGCTCTACAACACTACCCAGAGGCCTACCATTCACTGTGTAGGTCCTGCCCTTGTTAGACGTCCTAAAATGCAACATCTCACACTTCTCTGCATTGAATTCCATCAACCATTCCTCCGCCCACCTGGCCAATCGATCCAGATCCTGCTGCAATCGTTCACAACCATCTACACTATCTGAAAAAACACTAACTTTTGTATCATCAGCAAACTTGGTAATCTTGCCCTGTATGTTCTCATCCAAATCATTTCTGTGCTGTTTGACTCAACGACTCTATGGAGCTGACCAACATGGCCCATCTGAGCTAATCCCATTTGCCCACGTTTGGCCCATATCCATCTAAACTCTTCCTAGCCATGTACCTGTCCAAGTGTCTTATAGTACCTGCCTCAATTACCTTCCATGGCAGTTTGTTCTAGATCTCCACCACCCTCTTTCCATTTAAACCCACGTCATCTGATCCCCTACTCCAGGCAAAAGACTCTGCGCATTGAACTCAGGCGTTATGGGGGTCAGGGGTTATGGGGTGTCAGGGGTTATGGGGGGAAGGCAGGAGAATGGGGTTGAGAGGGAAAGATGGATCAGCCATGATTGAATGGTGGAGTAGACTTGATGGGCCAAATGGCCTAATTCTACTCCTATCACTTATGACCTTGCGACTTTAATACATGATTACAATCGAGCCATTCACAGTGTACAGATGCATGATAAGGGAATAACGTTTAGTGCAAGAAAATGCCAGTAAAGTCCGATCAAGGATAGTCCGAGGGTGACCAATGAGGTAGATAGTAGTTCAGCACTGCTCTCTGGTTGTGGTGGGATGGTTCAGTTGCCTGATAACAGCTGGGAAGAAACTGTCCCTGAATCTGGATGGTTCACACTTCTGTACCTCTTGCCCGATGGGAGAGGGGAGAAGAGGGAGTGGCCGACCGGGATGAGACTCGGTGGTTTGGATACGGGTGTCATTCACGTGCGAACCCTGCGATGGGCGCTCCGGGGAAAGTGCGGTTCGAGCTGGATTGGAAGCTGCGGCATGGAAACAGACTCTTCGGCCCATCAAGTCCGTGCTGACCATCAATCACCCGTTCACACCAGTTCTATGTTATCCCACTTTCTCATCCACTCCCTGCACACTAGGGGGTGATTTACAGAGAGCCAATGAACCTGCAAACCTGTACGTTTAGGGTATGTGGGAGGAGACCGGAGCACCCGGGGGAAACCCACGGGGTCACAGGGGGAATGTGCAAACTCCACACACAGATAGCACTGTGGAGATGTGGAACGCAGAGCCAGATCTATCTTAGATCTGACTCTGCGTTCCTCATCTCCACGGCACCTGAGGTCGGGACCGAACCAGGGTCTCCGGCGCTGAGAGGCAGCTGCTCTACCCGCTGTCACCCCCAACGTCAAATGATTTGGGATATGAGGTACAACAGGGCCACACGGTGACACAGTGGTTAGAGTCGCTGCCTTACGGCGCCAGAGACCCGGGTTTGATCCGGACTACGGATGTTACCTGTACAGAGTTTGTACCTTCTCCCCGTGACCTGCGTGGGTTTTCTCCGGGTGCTCCAGTTTCCTCCCACACTCCAAAGATGTGCAAGTTTGCAGATTAATTGGCTTTTGTAAATTATCCCTAGTATTTAGTTTAGTTTAGTTCAGTTTAGAGATACAGCGCGGAAACAGGCCCTTCGGCCCACCGGGTCCACGCCGACCAGCGATCCCCGCACACTAACATTATCCTGCACCCACTAGGGACAATTTTTACATTTACCAAGCCAATTAACCTACAAACCTGCACGTCTTTGGAGTGTGGGAGGAAACCGAAGATCTCGGAGAAAACCCACGCAGGTCACGGGGTGTTGGGGGAGTCCAGAACCAGGGGCCACAGTTTAAGAATAAGGGGTCGGCCATTTAGAACGGAGATGAGGAAAAACCTTTTCAGTCAGAGAGTTGTGAATCTGTGGAATTCTCTGCCTCAGAAGGCAGTGGAGGCCAATTCTCTGAATGCATTCAAGAGAGAGCTAGATAGAGCTCTTAAGGATAGCGGAGTCAGGGGGTATGGGGAGAAGGCAGGAACAAACAATACAATACAAGTCTGAAGAAGGGTCTCGACCCGAAACGTCATCCATTCCTTCTCTCCTGAGATGCTGCCTGACCTGCTGAGTTACTCCAGCATTTTGTGAATAAATACCTTCGATTTGTACCAGCATCTGCAGTTATTTTCTTATAATACAATACAATATATCTTTATTGTCATTGTACAGGGGTACAACGAGATTGGGAATGCGAATTCCATTCGATGCAATAAATCAATTAGCTAATCAGTATTAATTTACTGATTGTGAATGATCAGCCATGATCACATTGAATGGTGGTACTGGCTCGAAGGGCCGAATCCTGCACCTATTGTCTATTATTATTATTATTGAGAATGCATTCCGGTACAGACAGCGCCCGTAGTTGGGATGGAACCCGGGTCTCCAGCGCTGCATTCGCTGTAAGGCAGCAACTCTACCGCTGCACCACCGTGACCGCCCTGGCGTGTAGGCTAGTGTTAATGTACTGGTCAGCAGTGGGCCGAAGGGCTTGTTTCCATGCTGTGGTTCTAAGCTCGTTCTTGTGCGGCTTTTGGTTCCGACGGTGAGTCACAGCAGGAACAGCCCAGACTTATTTCTGAATAATCAATTTTCAATCACGTAGCACTGAAGAGAAAAAGCCCAGCATAATGCGATTTCTAGGCACATCTTGCTTACTCTGAAATGCAGTTTTTAAAGCAATTAGAGTCACTTTGGATGAGGTTCTGGATGATGTAGCAGGAAAGCACATTTCCACCCTTGTTTTCTAGGCACAAAATTGCCCTGGGGCCAGTACGTTTCACTCGGGGACATGTGTTTCTTCACTCAATTAGAGGTGGCAGTGTTTGTTTGGTGGCCAAAGTATTCCCAGCTTTGCTGACTGAGACAATATTATCGATACAGCATTGACGAAAATCAGAATAATCTCAGAATAAAAGGACGTGCCTTTAGAAAGGCTACAGTCAGAGAGTGGCAATAGACAATAGACAATACTTCACAGCACAGGAACAGACCCTTCCACTCACAATGTCCTGGTTGAACATGTTGCCAAGTTAAACTAATCTCCTCCAGAGTCATAGAGTCACAGAAGCATAGAGTAGAAACAGGCCCTTCGGCCCAACTTGCCCAAACCGGCCAAATCCAGCAGCCTGGAGGGCTATGGAGGGCGTGCAGCGTAGGTTCACTAGATTAATTCCCGGAATGGCGGGACTGTCGTATGTTGAAAGGCTGGAGCGATTGGGCTTGTATACACTGGAATTTAGAAGGATGAGGGGGGATCTTATTGAAACATATAAGATAATTAGGGGATTGGACACATTAGAGGCAGATAACATGTTCCCAATGTTGGGGGAGTCCAGAACAAGGGGCCACAGTTTGAGAATAAGGGGTAGGCCATTTAGAACGGAGATGAGGAAGAACTTTTTCAGTCAGAGGGTGGTGAAGGTGTGGAATTCTCTGCCTCAGAAGGCAGTGGAGGCCAGTTCGTTGGATGCTTTCAAGAGAGAGCTGGATAGAGCTCTTAAGGATAGCGGAGTGAGGGGGTATGGGGAGAAGGCAGGAACGGGGTACTGATTGATAGTGATCAGCCATGATCGCATTGAATGGCGGTGCTGGCTCGAAGGGCTGAATGGCCTACTCCTGCACCTATTGTCTATTGTCTATTGTCTATCACACAAACCATCTGCACGAGTCCCACCTGCTTGCTTTTGTTCTATATCCCTCTAAACCTGTCCTATCCATGTACCTGTCCAAATGTTCCTTAAACGTGAGTGTACCTGCCTCAACTACCTCCTCCTTCTTTTCTATCCATTCAGTTATCTCTCCTTGGATCCCATGGGATCTAACGTTCCAGAGCAGCCTACCATGTGGAACCTTGGCGAATGCCTTGCTGAAATCCATTAACGCACATCTACAGCTCTGGCTTCTTCGACTGTTTTGGTCACTAGTAGGGTTGCCAACTGTCCCGTATTAGCCGGGACATCCCGTATATTTTGGGCTAAATTGGTTTATCCCGTATGAGACCGCCCTTGTCTCGTATTAGGCCCGGGGGGCGCTGCAGGCTCGGACGCTGTAAGCCTGGACACAGAAGGGAGTGCAGAAAATTAGAAAGGAGGTGGAAATGTGACAAGCTTCAAACTTCCTTCGAAATTCTGAGAAACAATCTTCTCAAATACCAGGAAGCAGTAAAGTCTGCTAGAGCACAATACTTCTCTGACCTTATTTCCAAAAACTCTCATAACTCCAAGGTCCTATTTAGAACAATTACCTCTGTCATATGTCCCGCCCCCAGTACCAGCTTAGTTGGGTCCCCTGCTAAGTGCGAAGAATTCGGTAAATTTTTCACCAGCAAAGTTGAGAACATTAGAATGAACATTTCCCCTCCCACCCGTGACCTAGCTGTCTCACAGTGTCGATACAGTGGACCACACCATCCTTATTGACCGTCTCCGGTACGCGGTTGGCATTGATGGCACTGCCCTGAGCTGGTTCGCTTCGTACCTCAAAGATAGGAGTTTCGCCATCAACATAGGCAGTTATTCCTCTGCTCCAGCTAGCCTCTCCTGCGGAGTTCCACAAGGCTCCATCCTAGGCCCCATTCTCTTCTCTCTATACATGCTCCCCCTTGGCCAAATCATTCAAAGGCACGGCATTTCTTTCCACTGCTATGCCGATGACACTCAGCTTTACCTCCCCCTGAAACCCAACAACCAGTCAAATTTAAACAGCCTCTTACACTGCCTTGAGGACATAAAATGTTGGATGGCACAGAACTTCCTCCAATTAAATGAGAGCAAGTCTGAGGTCATCCTATTCGCCCCCCCCCCCCCCCCCCCCCCCCCGACTCCATCAAATCGATAACAGGCAATCTTGGAAGTCTATCCTGCCTAGTCAAACCGCATGTCAAAAACCTCGGCATGATATTTGACTCTGCATTAAAATTTGATAAGCAAGTCAACGCTGTGGTAAAAGCCAGCTTCTTCCAACTTCGAACCATAGCTAAAATCAAACCTTTCCTCCAATTCGACGACACAGAAAAAAATCGTTCACGCTTTCATTTCCTCCCGCCTAGACTACTGCAACTCCCTATACACTGGGATCAGCCAATCTTCCCTGTCCCGCCTGCAACTGGTCCAAAACGCCGCAGCGAGACTCCTGACGGGTACCCGTAAAAGGGACCACATCACCCCGATTCTGGCCTCTCTCCACTGGCTCCCTGTACGGTACAGAATCAACTTCAAGCTCCTCCTATTCACGTATAAAGCCCTAAATAGACATTCCCCCCCCCCTACATCAAATATCTTCTAACCCCCCTCTCTAACTCCAGGTCCCTCAGGTCGGCCGACTTGGGGCTACTCACTATCCCGCGGTCTAGGCTTAAGCTCAGGGGTGACCGCGCTTTTGCGGTTGCAGCTCCTAGACTGTGGAACAGCATCCCTCTCCCCATCAGAACTGCCCCCTCCATCGACTCCTTTAAGTCCAGGCTCAAAACCTATTTCTACTCCCTAGCGTTTGAGGCTCATTGAGGAGGCGCTGTGAACTGTTTGCGTGCTACTGTATGTTTCATTTTTTTCCTTAGTACCAAATCAGATGTACAGCACTTTGGTCAACATGGGTTGTTTTTAAATGTGCTATACAAATAAAATTGACTTGACTTGATTTGACTTGACTGTAGGCCTAGACGCTGTAGGTCCGGGCACTGTCGGTCCAGACAGTGTAAGTCTGGACATTGTAGGCCCGGACAGTGTAGGCCCGGTGGCCTGGGCGCCGCCTCATGGAGGTTGCGTAGCAACCCGCCTGCCGACCCGGGCGGCCGCCATTGGTGGAGCAGGAGCACGTGGCCGCTGGCTGGGTGAGGTCACGTAGGGCGCTGGGCGGTGACGTCACTTGTCCCTTATTGGGAGTGAGATAGTTGGCACCCCTAGTCACTAGACTAAATCAGCAGAGATTCTGCCTGACCCGCTGAGTTACTCCAGCACTTTGTGTCTTTTTGTAAACCAGCATTTACTGTTCCTTGTTTCTCCAACATTCTGGTCCACAACCCTAGATGACTTTGACTAATTTGCAAAGACCTTCCTGAGCTGCAAGATCCACTACCATCATCACTGCCAAACTTTCATTGGACTGGAAATATTCCAATTAGACAGAATTTAGAGTGCATTTGGAGTATTGTGTTCAGTGTTAATCATCCTGAAACAGGAAAGATGCCATTAAGCTGGGAAGAGAGCAGGGAAGAGTTACGAGGATATTGCCAGGGCTAAGCTATGGGGAGATACTGGGCAGGCTAGGACTTTATTCCTTGGAGAGCTGGAGGCCGAAGGGTGATCTGGCAGAAGTGTTTCAATGAATGAGGGGATAGTGTGAACACACATTCCTTTTTGCAGTGCAGCAGAATCAAGAACGAGAGGTGCACATTTAAGGAGAGAGGGTAAAAATTTAATGGGAATCCGAGGGGTAATTTTTTCACACAGCGGGTGGTTTATCTTAGTTTGGCTTAGTTTAGAAACAAGCCCATCGGGCCCACCGAGTCGGCTCCGACCAGCGACTACCCTGCACACTAGCACCATCCTACCTACACACGAGGGATACTTTACACAGCCAAATTGAACTTCAAACCTGTACGTCTTTGGTGTGTGGGAGGAAACCAAAGCACCCAGAGAAAACCCACGCAGTCACGGGGAAAACGTACAAACTCCATACAGACAGCACCCGCAGTCAGGAACGAAGCCGGGTCTCTAGCACGGTAAGGCAGCAACTCCACCGGAGCGCAGGGTGGTAGGTATATGGAATGAGCGGACAGAGGAGGTAGTTGAAGCAAGTACTATGACAATATTTGAACCGGTATGTGGATAAGAAAGGTCCAGAGGTAAAGGGGCCAAATGCAGGTAAATGGGACTTGCTCAGAAACATAGACAATAGGTGCAGGAGGAGGCCATTCGGCCCTTCGAGCCAGCACCGCCATTCATTGTGATCATGGCTGATCATCCACAATCAGTAACCCGTGCCTGCCTTCTCCCCATATCCCTTGATTCCACTAGTCCCTAGAGCTCTATCTAACTCTCTTTTAAATTCATCCAGTGAATTGGCCTCTACTGCCCTCTGTGGCAGAGAATTCTACAAATTCACAACTCTCTGGGTGAAAAAGTTATCTTCTCACCTCAGTTTTAAATGGCCTCCCCTTTATTCTTAGACTGTAGCCCCTGGTTCTGGACTCCCCCAACATTGGGAACATTTTACCTGCATCTAGCTTGTCCAGTCCTTTTATAATTTAATACGTTTCTAAAAGATCCCCTCTCATCCTTCAAAACACCAGTGAATTCAAGCCCAGTCTTTCCAATCTTTCCTCATATGACAGTCCCGCCATCCCGGGGATTAACCTCGTGAGCCTACGCTGATATCCTTCCTCAAATTAAGAGACCAAAATTGCACACAATACACCAGATGTGGTCTCACCAGGGCCCTACACAACTGCAGAAGGACCTCTTTACTCCTATACTCAAATCCTCTCGTTATGAAGGCCGACATGCCGTTAGTGGGGCATGGGGCATGTGCATGTTTAGAACATAGAACAGCACATCTCAGAAATAGGCCTTTTGGTCCACAATGTGTCAAACATGATGCCAAGCCAAATTCATTATCTTCTTGAACTTAATCCATCGAATGAATGAATACGTTATTATCACATGTGACACATCACAGTGAAATTCTTTGCTTGCATCAATCTCCCTCTGTTCCCTGCATATCCATGTGTCTACCCAAAAGTCCCAAAGGTACTATCCTACCTACCACCACCACCACCCCTGGCAATGCCTCAGGCACGCACCCCCCTCTTTGTAAAACAAAAGCCCCATATCTCTGGTTAAAAACGCTGTCCCTCCCTGTAACCACGTGGGTTTGCTCCGGGTGCTCCGGTTTCATTCGGCATACCAATGACGTACAAGTTTGTAGGTTAATTGGCTTCAGTAAATTGCTCCTAATGTGTTATAGAGACTGTGTATGGGGTCATCGTTGGACAGATTGGACTTGGTGGGCCAAAGGGCCTATTTCAACGCTATATCTCTAGACTAAACGGCAGCATGGTGGCGTAGCGGTAGAGCTACTGCCTCACAGCGCCAGAGACCTGGGTTCGATCATGAATACGGGCGCTGTCTGTACGGAGTTTGTACGATCTCCCCGTGACTCCCCCGTGCGAGGGTTTTTCCGAGATCTCCATTTTCCTCCCACACTCCAAAGACGTACAGGTTTGTAAGTTAATTGGTTTGGTATAAATGTAAAATTGTCTCTAGTGTGAGTAGGGTATTGTTAGTGTGTGGGGATCGCTGGTCGGTGCGGACTCGGTGGGCCGAAGGGATCTTATCGAAACGTATAAGATTATTAAGGGGTTGGACACGTTAGAGGCAGGAAACATGTTCCCAATGTTGGGGGAGTCTAGAACAAGGGGCCACAGTTTAAGAATAAGGGGTAGGCCATTTAGAACGGAGATGAGGAAAAACTTTTCCAGTCAGAGAGTTGTGAATCTGTGGAATTCTCTGCCTCAGAAGGCAGTGGAGGGCAATTCTCTGAATGGATTCAAGAGAGAGCTAGATAGAGCTCTTAAGGATAGCGGAGTCAGGGGGTATGGGGAGAAGGCAGGAACGCGGTACTGATTGAGAATGATCAGCCATGATCACATTGAATGGCGGTGCTGGCTCGAAGGGCCGAATGGCCTACTCCTGCACCTATTGTCTATTGTCTATTGTCTATTTCCGCGCTGTATCTGTAAACTAAACTGTAAACTAAAAACTAAACTAATAGTGATACGTTTGTAGAACATAGGCCGTACCACTGCAGTACTGTGCTGAGTTCTTTCTTCCATACATTCTGCTGCCCGGTGGGTCGTGCTATCAAGCTTCTGTATCTTTTCCGCATCGCGAGTGGGGAAAGGAATGGCCGATGTGGGACGTCTTTGATTATGTTGGCTGCTTTCCCGAGGCAGCCTGAGGATCCAGATCAATACAGGTCGGGTGAAAGCATGGCCGATTTAAGGCAGGTTCACTAAACCCACTGAACAGAAAGAAAATCAGCCCACTTAATGAGGCGCCAAGGGAAATTCTATTGCTGGAGAGTAAAGCAGAATTAAGCTGACCACAGGAAGAATTACTACAAATATTATCCTGCTCATTCACTTTACTCCCGCGCTCTCAGATAGACAATAGACAATAGGTGCAGGAGGAGGCCATTCGGCCCTTCGAGCCAGCACTGCCATTCAATGTGATCATGGCTGATCATTCTCAATCAGTACCCTGTTCCTGCCTTCTCCCCATACCCCCTGACTCCGCTATCCTTAAGAGATGTGCTCTGGGATTCGGAGGTCGGCTGTGGGGGGGCTTCCCCTGGGGGCAGGGAGGCTGAGTGGGGTGAGGGGACGGAGAGGGGTCCGTGGGTCGAGGTGTGGGTGGAGTGGGCCGCTGGAGGCCCTGCAGTAGCCTTGGGTTCCAATTAGATCGGGCACCGCTCCAAGAGTGCGAGCGCCTGGATCGGACGCGGCCTGCAGCGGCACGGAGTGGCGGAGCAGCGGTGGAGAACACCGACAACATCGCCAGGCCAGGCCGACCCCTGCAACCCCCAACCAGTGCCGTCACCACCACAACGGGCCTAATGGCCAAGATAAGTGTGCATTTTTAACAAAGAGCTGCTGCCTCACAGCGCCAGAGACCCGGGTTCCATCCTAACTACAGGTGCCTGTACATATTTTGCCTGGGCAGCTTGCAGCCCAGTGGTATGAACGTTGACTTCTCCAACTTTAGATAGTTCCTCTATCCCTCCCTTCCCCTCCCCCTTCCCAGATCTCCCTCTATCTTCCTGTCTCCACCTATATCCTTCCTTTGTCCCGCCCCCCTGACATCAGTCTGAAGAAGGGTCCCGACCCGAAACGTCGCCCATTCCTTCTCTCCTGAGATGCTGCCTGACCTGCTGAGTTACTCCAGCATTTTGTGAATAAATACTGACTACTGGTGCTGTCTGTATGGAGTTTGCACGCTGTCCCCGTGACCCGTGTGGGTTTACTCCAGGTGCTCCAGTTTCCTCCCACACTGCAAAGACGTGCGAGAGTGCCCCAAGGATCTGTGTTGGGTCCACTGTTGTTTGTCATTTACATTAATGATCTGGATGATGGTGTGGCAAATTGGATTAGTAAATATGCAGATGATACTAAGATAGGTGGAGTAGTTGATAGTGAGGTAGATTTTCAAAGTCTACAGAGAGACTTGGGCCTTTTGGAAGGGTGGGCTGAAAGATGGCAGATGGAGTTTAATGCTGATAAGTGTGAGGTGCTGCATTTTGGTAGGACAAATCAAAATAGGACGTACAGGGTAAATGGTAGGGAATTGAGGAATGCAGTGGATCAGAGGGATCTGGGAATAACTGTGCATTGTTCCCTGAAGGTGGAATCTCATGTGGATAGGGTGGTGAAGAAGGCGTTTGGTATGCTTGCCTTTATAAATCAGAGCATCGAGTATAGAAGTTGGGATGTAATGTTGAAATTGTACAGGGCATTGGTGAGGCCGAATCTGGAGTATGGTGTGCAGTTCTGGTCGCCAAATTATAGGAAGGATGTCGACAAAATGGAGAGGGTACAGAGGAGATTTACTAGAATGTTGCCTGGGTTTCAGCACTTAGGCTACAGAGAGAGGTTGAATAGGTTGGGTCTTTATTCTTTGGAGCGTAGAAGGTTGAGGGGGGACTTGATAGAGGTTTTTTAAATTTTGAGAGGGACGGACAGAGTTGACGTGGGTAGGCTTTTCCCTTTGAGAGTGGGGAAGATTCCAACAAGGGGACATAGCTTCAGAATTGAGGGACAAAGGTTTAGGGGTAACATGAGGGGGAACTTCTTTACTCAGAGGGTTGTGGCTGTATGGAATGGGCTTCCGGTGGAAGTGGTGGAGGCTGGCTCGATTTTATTATTTAAGAGTAAATTGGATAGGTATATGGATAGGAGGGGATTGGAGGGTTATGGTCTGAGTGCAGGTAGATGAGACTAGGTCAGGGAGAATGGTCGGCGTGGACTGGTAGGGCCGGACAGGCCTGTTTCCATGCTGTAGTTGTTATATGTTATATGTTATATGTTTGTAGGTTAATTGGCTTCTGTAAAATTGTAAATTGTCCCTAGTGTGTGTAGGGTGGTGCTAGTGTACAGGGTGATCGCTGGTCGTCACGGACTCGGTGGGCTGAGTCCTTCCACAATGTATCTCTAAACTAAACTAAGTTTAGAACTGAGATGAGGAAAAGCTTTTTCAGGCAGAGAGTTGTGAATCTGTGGAATTCTCTGCCTCAGAGGGCAGTGGAGGCCAATTCTCTGAATGCATTCAAGAGAGCTAGATAGAGCTCTTAAGGATAGCGTGGTCAGGGGTTATGGGGAGAAGGCAGGAACAGGGTACTGATTGAGAATGATCAGCCATGATCACATTGAATGGCGGTGCTGGCTCGAAGGGCCGAATGGCCTCCTCCTTCACCTATTGTCTATTGTCTATTGTCTATTGTCTATTGTCTAAGCTAAATATGTCAAATGCGATCTTGTCTCACATAGCAGGAAGGTTAATTGTCACTGGTTCAGCAAAGGTGTTTCCATATGATTAAATACTGAACACTGACTATGAACTCTCCATGCAAGATCTACCTAGAGGAATAAATAGTGATGTTGACCTGAAAAGAATATCGAGACTTAACATTTCCAACAGTCTCCCATTTTGATGAAAGATGGATCCCCAGTGTGCACGTGTCTTTTCTAGGTTAATAATAATATGAGTAAAACCACAACTGCAAAGGGCATAATACTGAACAGCCGATAAAAGATGTGTAGGAACTGCAGGTGCAGGGTTTACACTAAAAATAGGTGCAAAATGCTGGAGTAACTCAGCGGGACAGGCAACATCTCTGGAGAGGAGGTATGGGGCTCAACACGATTCCTTCTCTCCAGAGATGCTGCCTGTTCCGCTGAGTTACTCCAACATTTTCTGTCTAATAACAGATAAAAAATATCAGCTTCACGCTGCTGATTCCTGCTGCCTACAGTCAATCCTTGCACAGTTGGCAAGGACATGGGGAGAAGGCAGGCACGGGTTACTGATTGTAGATGATCAGCCATGATCACAATGAATGGCAGTGCTGGCTCGAAGGGCCAAATGGCCTTCTCCTGCAACTATTTTCTATGTTTCTATGATTGGCTGCAGAATAATTAAAAGACAGCTAAATGCTCTGTGCCTGGTATGTGCACCGATCAGCCAAAACATTATGACCACTGACAGGCGAAGTGAATAACATTGATTATCTTGTTACAATGGGACCTGTCAAGGGGTGGGATATATTAGGCAGCAAGTGAACAGTCAGTTCTTGAAGTTGATGTGTTGGATGCAGGAGAAATGGGCAGGAGTAAAGACCTGAGCGACTCTGACAAGGACCAAATTGTTCTGGCCAGACGACTGGGTCAGAGCATCTGTGAAACAGCAAGGCTTGTGGGGTGCTCCCAGTCAGCAGTGGTGAGTACCGACCGACAGTGGTCCGAGGAGGGACAAACCACAAACCGGCGACAGGCAGGGTGTTGGGCGCCCAAGGCTCATCGATGCGCGAGGGCAACGAACGCTATCCCGTCTGGTCCGAACCAACAGAAGGTCGACTGTGGCACAAGTCACAGAAAATGTTAATGGTGGTCATGGGAGGAATGTGTCACAATACACAGTGCATCGCACCCTGCTGTGTATGGGGCTGCACACGGAGGACCAACAGCATATTAGGCAGGTGGGCATAATGTTTTGGGTCATCGAGTCATAATGTTTTGGCTGATCGCTGTATAATTTAAGTTGACAGAGCTGTTCCTTTTGTAATGGGAATAAGGTGCCATGGAGTGATCATGTACTGACATCATTGTTACCAAAATTGCTACGATATTTTGGTCATGATTTTATTTCCTCAAAGCCGAACTGTTCTTGAAATCATTTTTTGATTTGTGCATTTTGGAATATTTTACTGAATAGGGTTGTTGACATTTTGTTGCACGTTTTTCTCAATACATTTTAGTCCTCCTGAGGCGGAGGAGGAGGTTGACAAGAAGGATCCTGGGGGTGATTTGGCCAATGTACGATGAGCGTTTGTCGTCACTGGGCCTGTACTCGACTCGCTGGAGTTTAGAAGGATAAGGGGGGACCTCGTTGAAACTTACCAAATAGTGAGCGGCCTGGATAGAGTGGATGTGGAGAGGATGTTTCCACCAGTGGGAGAGTCTAGGACCAGCGGCCACAGCCTCAGAATAAAAGGATGTACCGTCAGAAAGGAGATGGGGAGGAATTTCTTTCGTCAGAGGGTGGTGAATCTGTGGAACTCATTGCCACAGACGGCTGTGGAAGCCAAGTCAGTGGATATTTTTAGATTTAGAGATACAGCGCGGAAACAGGCCCTTCGGCCCACCGGGTCCGCGCCGCCCAGCAATCCCCGCACATTAACACTATCCTACACACACTAAGGACAATTTTTACATTTACCCAGTCAATTAACCTACACACCTGTACGTCTTTGGAGTGTGGGAGGAAACCGAAGATCTCGGAGAAAACCCACGCAGGTCACGGGGAGAACGTACAAACTCCGTACAGACGGCGCCCGTAGTCAGGATCGAACCTGAGTCTCCGGCGCTGCATTCGCTGTAAGGCAGCAACTCTACCGCTGCACCAGGCGGAGATTGACATATTCAGCGGGTGTCAGGGGTTATGGGGAGAAGGCAGGAGAATGGGGTTGAGAGGGAAAGATAATTCAGCCATGATTGAATGGCGGAGTAGACTTGATGGGCCGAATGGCCTAATTCTGCTCCTAGAGCATGAACTTATTGGAGAAAGAATTGCTCTCGTTGCCAATTATAACAATAAAACATTCTGTCAGAATGCAATTGCAATATCACACCAGGAAATATATGAACAACTCAACAGTACATTTGCCTACGATGATGTAATTTTACACAATGTTAGATTCAATCTGTTGGACAAATCGTGACTCAGCCCATCAATATTATCTACTTGTGGCTTAATTTAAGATTCTGGGACTCACCCCACAGAGCCCAGCCCCTCCACGCACCAGTGTCTCCCAACCCCTGCAGAGTGGTTATTAAGAGGGCTGATCCGTGGGCAGTTGCTGCTGAGACGCGTCGGGGCCTGATCAACCCCGGCTGGGTCACCTGGGCGAGGGGGTCTGATGTTGTGAGACCACAAACACCCCATGACCCCAGGCCACATCACTGAGGATGCTTCCCAGCGCATCCAGAGGATGTATCTTGCACATTGAACATTTGAGGCAGTCAATTAAAATAGAACTAAAAATAGCAAGATGCAAAGTCTAATCAATGTTTGGTTGGTCAGGCTGTTTCAATGGAGTGGCCGTTGTATGTATTGGAAGTTTTGCAAAATTGCTAAATGCGTATTGAACGATTCCCCGACGGCAGCAACACAAGTTGTGGCATGGTGGCACAACGGTGGAGTTGCTGTCATGGGGAGAGCGTACACACACCGTACAGACAGCACCCGCAGTCAGGATTGAGCCTGGGTCTCTGGCACTGGAAGGCTGCAAGGTTAAAAGGTGGCTAAAAAGGGATATCGGTAGGCTAAGTGAATGGGCAAAGAATCTGGCACATGGGAGTATAATGTGGGAAAATAGGACACCTCGGCAAAAAAAAAGCAGATTATTATCTGATTGGTAAGAGATTGCAAAGCTCGGAGATGCAGGGGGATTTAAGTACCCTCAAGCATAATGTGCAAAAGATTGTGCAGATAAGGCAAGTAATTGGGAATGGCATGAGAATGTTGTTGTTTACTGCTGGGGGATTTGAATCAAATAGGAAGAGAATGCTTTAATGACATGTGGTATTAGTCAGCCCACATCTGGGTTACTGGTTGCAGACTTGCTCTCCCTTCTCAAGGGATGATGTTAATATGTGAGAAGCAACTCAAAGGTTCTTTACTCTTTTGCCCCATCTTCTCCATGCTGACCAAGTTGGCATATTGGGCTTGTTCCATTTGTATGGATTTGCCCCAGAGTTCTCTAAAAGCATTTGAGGATAGGAGTAAACAGGTCCTTCTGTAGTTGTATAGGGCCCTGGTGAGACCACATCTGGAGTATTGTGTGCAGTTTTGGTCTCCTAATTTGAGGAAGGACATCCTTGCTATTGAGGCAGTGCAGCATGGGTTCACGAGGTTAATTCCGGGGATGGCTGGACTGTCATATGATGGAAGATTGGAAAGACCGGGCTTGTATTCACTGGAGTTTAGAAGGATGAGAGGGGATCTTATAGAGATATGTACAATTATAAAAGGACTGGACAAGCTAGATGCAGGAAAAATGTTCCTAATGTTGGGGGAGTCCAGAACCAGGGGCCACAGTCATAAAGGGGAGGCCATTTAAAACAGAGGTGCGAAGAAACTTTTTTACCCGGAGAGTTGTGAATTTGTGGAATTCTCTGCCACAGAGGGCAGTGGAGGCCAATTCACTGGATGAATTTAAAAGAAAGTTAGATAGAGTTCTAGGGGCTAGTGGAATCAAGGGATATGGGGAGAAGGCAGGCACAGGTTATTGATTGTGGGTGATCAGCCGTGATCACAATGAATGGCGGCGCTGGCTCGAAGGGCCAAATGGCCTCCTTCTGCACCTATTTTCTACATTTCTATGTAAACATTCATATATCTGTCCAAATGTTGTAATCGTATCTGCTTCTAGCTTCCTCTGGCAACACATTCCAAATACAGACTACCCTCTGAGTGCTGCTTGACAGCTGAGTTACTCCAGCATTTTGTCTTTATCTTTGGTAAAAACCAGTATCTGTTGTTCCTTCCTACACAATATGATTTATAAATATAATTACGTCAAACGTGTGCCGAGGTACAATAGAAAGAGCGAAGGGGAAGGTGCAGAATATAGTTCTCAGCATTGTAACATCAGTTCCACAGACAAAGTCCAATGTCCGCAATGGGGCAGAGGTGAATCGGACGGTACCCTAGCTTATGGAAGGACCGTTCAGAAGCCTGATTACAGAGGGGAAGGAGCTGTTCCTGAGTCTGGTGGTGCGCGCTTTCAAGCCTCTGTACCTTCTGCAGGGAGACGAAGGAGTGACCAGGATGGGTCAAGTCCTTGATTATGTTGGCTGCTTTTTCGAGTCAGTGTGAAGTGTAGATGGAGTCAATGGTGGGGAGTCTGGTCTGTGTGATAGATTGGGCTACATCTAAAACTCTCTGCATTCATTTATTGGGTTGCAAAAAAATTAGAGTCATAGAGTGATACAGTGTGAAAACAGGCCCTTCAGCCCAACTCGCCCACACCGGCCAACAATGCCCCAGCTACACTAGTCCCACTTGCCTGCGCTTGGTCCATATCCCTCCAAACCTGTCCTATCCATGTACCTGTCCAACTGTTTCTTAAACGATGGGATAGTCCCAGCCTCAACTACCTCCTCTGGCAGCACGTTCCATACACCCACCACCCCCTGTGTGAAAAAGTTACCCCTCGGATTCCTAGTAAATCTTTTCCCCTTCACCTTGAACCTGTGTCCTCTGGTCCTCGATTCCCCTACTCTGGGCAAGAGACTCTGTGTATCTACCCGATCTATTCCTCTCATGATTTTGTACACCTCTATAAGATCACCCCTCATCCTCCTGCGCTCCATGGAATAGAGTCCCAGCCTGCTCAACCTCTCCCTGTAGCTCACACCCTCTAGTCCTGGCAACATCCTCGTAAATCTTTTCTGAACCCTTTCAAGCTTGACAATATCTTTCCTATATTGAATTGTGTTGAATCAAGCGAGAGGTTGATCGTCGAGCAGAGAAGTTTGTGGAGAATGATATGAATACGAACGAGATCAAGGCTTGTGTGGTCGGAGCTGAACCGTACACCTACTAAATCCACTGCACACTCCCCCACGTCCCATCAAAAGCCTTTGTTTAATTTGAATGTTGTGAGAGGAGAGGGAAGATGAGCAGATGTGCTGCTCATAGACTGAATTAATACAAAGTCACCCGGGATTCATAATGAACAAATAAACTGGTGTTACACTGTGAGGAATTTATATTGACATATTATTGGTACCCACATGATCTAAATGTTAATAGCTTTCCTTGTTTAGTGCTTGAATTGCCCAGCTACGGTAAAGAAAACTCCACCTATTCCACACAGATAGTGGCAACGAAGATATATGGTACCCCAACGCGTAGAAAGCACACTTCCTTAGAAGGCTTAGGAAGGTCAGCATGTCCCCTACGATGCACCACAGAAAGCATGTTATCAGGATGTATCACAGCTTGGTTTGGGAACAGCTCCATCCAAGACCGCAGGAAAATGCAGCGAATCGTGGATTCAGCCCAGACCATCACACAAACCAACCCCCCTTTCACTGACTCCATCTACACCTCACGCTGCCTCGGCAAGGCCAGCAGCCCAGACCATCACACAAACCAACCTCCCTTCCATCGACTCCATCGACACCTCACGCTGCCTCGGCAAGGCCAGCAGCATAATCAAGGACCAGTCTCACCCCGGCCACTCCCTCTTCTCCCATCAGGCAAGAGGTACAGAAGTGTGAAAACACACACCTCCAGAGTCAGGGACAGTTTCTTCCCGGCTGTTATCAGGCAACTGAACCATCCTACCACAACCAAAGAGCGGTGCTGAACTATTATCTACCTCTTTGGTGATACTTGATCGGACTTTGCTGGCTTTTCCTTGCACTAAACATTATTCCCTTATCACGTGTCTATACACTATAGACAATAGACAACAGGTGCAGGAGGAGGCCATTCGACCCTTCGAGCCAGCACCGCCATTCAATGTGATCATGGCTGACCACTGTAAATGGATCAATTGTAATCATGTATTTTCTTTCTGTTAGCACACATCAAAAGCTTTTCACTGTACCTCGGTACCCGTGACAATAAACTAAACTGACCTGAACTGTATGCTTGCCTTCATTGGCCAGGGCATTGAGTGTAAGAGTCAGGAAGTCGTGATGCAACTTTATAGTGACTTTGGTTAGATTGCAAGTGGTGACGATATTACAACCAGTCGGTGTAAAAATGATTGACTAATTCCCTTTTCGCTCAATGTGTAGGAAGGAAATGCAGATGTGTAAGAAGGAACTGCAGATGTGTAAGAAGGAACTGCAGATGCTGGTTTAAACCGAAGATAGACACAAGAAGCTGGAATAACTCAGCGGAACAGGCAGCATCTTTAGAGAGAAGGAATGGGTGACATTTCGGGTCGAAACATGAAATATAGATGGTGATCTATAGAACAAATGAACGAAAGAATGCAAGAAGTAACAATGATCTAGGAAAGGTGGAACCCACAATGGTCCATTGCTGGCTGTTGGCTAGGTGATAACGAGTAGTCAGACACGAATACCTTGGTGTAGCTGACTAGGAAAATAACTGCAGATGCTGGTACAAATCGAAGGTATCATAAAATGCTGGAGTAAGTCAGCGGGTCAGGCAGCATCTGGGAGAGAAGGAATAGGTGACTTTAAAAAATATATTTTTTAGAGATACAGCACGGAAACAGGCCCTTTCGGCCCACCGGGTCCGCGCCGCCCAGCGATCCCTGCACATTACCACTATCCTATACCCACTACGGACAATTTTTACATTTACCAAGCCAATTAACCTATGTACCTGTACGTCTTTGGAGTGTGGGAGGAAACCGAAGATCTCGGAGAAAACCCACGCAGGTCACGTGGAGAACGTACAAACTCCGTACAGACAGCACCCGTAGTCAGTCTGAAGAAGGGTCTCGACCCGAAACGTTACCCATTCCTTTTCTCCCGAGATGCTGCCTGACCTGCTGAGTTACTCCAGCATTTTCTGGACAAGCTAGATGCAGGAAAAATGTTCCCAATGTTGGGGGAGTCCAGAACCAAGGGCCACACAGTCTAAGAATAAAGGGGAGGCCATTTAAAACTGAGGTGAGAAGGAACTTTTTCACCCAGAGAGTTGTGAATTTGTGGAATTCTCTGCCACAGAAGGCAGTGGAGGCCGATTCACCGGATGAATTTAAAAGAGATTTAAATAGAGCTCTAGGGGCTAGTGGAATCAAGGGATATGGGGAGAAGGCAGGCACGGGTTACTGATTGTAAATGATCAGCCATGATCACAATGAATGGCGGTGCTGGCTCGAAGGGCCAAATGGCCTCCTCCTGCACCTATTTTCTATGTTTCTATGTAACTGCGCAGACCAAGGCGATGAATGAATGCAAAGGAAGATCACGCAGCTGTAAACAGTGGTGTTGCTGGTGGTTGCCTGGGTTCCAGACACACTTGAGCCGAAACATTCCCCTCTCCTCCCACATACACACAAAGCTGATCACAGACTTACATGTTCCCCGCTGTAACTGCCGCATTGAAAAGTGGAGAGTTCTACAACATGAGGGAACGTACAATCTAAAATAAACCAAGCTTGTGCTACAAAGGCCAGCAAGCTTTCATTTGCACCCACTTTGTTTAGTTTAGTTTTAGAGATACAGCGCAGAAACAGGCCCTTTCGGCCCACCGGGTCCGCACCGACCAGCGATCCCCGCACACTAACACTATCCTACACCCACTAGGGACAACAACAAAAAATTCATCTACCATGCCAATTTTCCTTTTTTTACATTTACCAAGTAGTCCGTTTATATATTCCCCACAAGCTTCCTTTCATGTTCTTTTTTCCACCCCTTAATTAACAATAGACAATAGGTGCAGGAGTAGCCCATTCGGCCCTTCAAGCCAGCACCGCCATTCAATGTGATCATGGCTGATCATTCTCAATCAGTACCCCGTTCCTGCCTTCTCCCTATGCCCCCTGACTCCGCTATCCTTAAGAGCTCTATCTAGCTCTCTCTTGAATGCCACATAACCACTTTGTCCTCCTCTGCTGAATTCTAAATTTCACCCAGTCCTTCGGTTTTCTGCCTGGAAACACTACCAGGGGTGGTGATGAAGGCAGATGGATGTGCAGGGAATGGGGGGATATGGCTCGTGTGCAGGCAGAGGAGATTAGTTTATCTTGGCATTATGTTCGACACAAACATTGTGGGCCAAAGGGCCTGTTCTGTACTGTACTATTCTATATAATAATAATAATAATAATAATGCATTACATTTATATAGCGCTTTTCAAACACTCATAGACGCTTTACAGGGATTACTAGAACATAGAGAAGTGAATAAATAGATAAATAAGTAAACGGACAGAAAAAGGAGACAGAAGGTGAGGTGACGGTCAGTGGTTGAAGGCAGTGCTGAACAGGTGAGACTTCAATGATGTTTTGAATGTGGTGAGTGAGGAGGAGTCTCTGACGGATTGGGGTAGTGAGTTCCAGAGGGTGGGAGCAGCGATGGAGAAAGCCCTGTCCCCCCAGGATCTGAGTTTGGTCCGGATGAGGGGGGACAGGAGGTTGGCAGCAGCAGAGCGGAGGGTGCAGGTGGGAGTGTGCCTGTGGAGGAGGTCAGTCAGGTAGGATGGGGCCAGGTTATGGAGGGCTTTGTAGGTCATGAGGAGGATTTTGTACTGGATTCTCTGGGGGATGGGGAGCCAGTGGAGTTTGTAAAGGACGGGGGTGATATGGTCACGGATCGGGGAGTGGGTGAGTAGACGGGCAGCGGAGTTGTGAATGTATTGAAGTTTACTGATGATTTTTGAGGGTGAGCCATAGAGGAGGCTGTTGCAGTTGCATATAGAAAAAAGGACCTGCAGATGCTGAATAACAAAAGAGAACACAAAATGCTGGAGTAACTCAGCGGGTCAGACAGTATCTGTGGAGAACATGGATAGGTGACGTTTCACAGAGTGCTGGAGTAACTCAGCGGATCAGGCAGTATCTGTGGAGAACATGGATAGGTGACGTTTCACAGAGTGCTGGAGTAACTCAGCGGATCAGGCAGTATCTGTGGAGAACATGGATAGGTGACTTTTCTGATCGGGATACTTCAGCAGATGACCGGAAACATCACCTCTTTATGTTTTCCAGAGATGCTCCAGAGATGCTGCTTGACCCACTGAGTTATTCCAGCACTCTGTGAAACATCACCTATCCATGTTCTCCACAGATGCTGCCTGACCCGCTGAGTTACTCCAGCACTCTGTGAAACGTCACCTATCCATGTTCTCCACAGATGCTGCCTGACCCGCTGAGTTACTCCAGCACTCTGTGAAACGTCACCCATCCATGTTCTCCACAGATGCTGCCTGACCCGCTGAGTTACTCCAGCACTCTGAAACGTCACCCATCCATGTTCTCCACAGATGCTGCCTGACCCGCTGAGTTACTCCAGCACTCTGTGTCCTGTACTGTTGTATGATCTATGTCACTGTATTTAGGGAATTATCTCCCCAAACGTACTGTTAGCTTGAATCAATTATGTATTTCTTTTCAGCAGAAAGCACTGGAAATATGCAAATCCTAAAATTATCAAGATCTTTTACATAATTAATGACATTAAAGTCTCTTTGTCAGTAATATTGCAACTTTGAAGAGAAATGTCTTGCTTCGTTTAGTTTAGATTTACAGCACGAAACTGGCCATTCGGCCCACCGAGTCAGCGTCGACCAGCGATCCCCGCACACTAACGCAATCCTACACACTCTCGGGACAATTTACAATTATACCAAAGCCAATTAACCTACAAACCTGTACGTCTTTGGAGTGCGGGAGGAAACCGGAGCACCCGGAGAAAACCCACGCAGGTCACGGGGAGAACGTACAAACTCTGCACAGACAGCGCCCGTAGTCGGGATGGAACCCGGGTCTCCGGTGCTGTAAGTCAGCAACTCTACCGCTGCACCACCGTAACTTGTCTAGTTCTTACATTTCCACAGAACTTTCATCGTTTCACTTCACATTGTTTGTTCAAGATGCCTCCTTCCCAATTTAATCAGGACTTGAAAACAAACTGTTATGTAACCATACTTTGTTCCAATTTTACAAGATTCTTCCGTTCTCACTAATATATTCGGAACACATTACCGGGAAGGAAAAATCAAAGCAGTGACCTGTATTTTTGGCACCAGGGTCTTCAGAGAAAACAAATGAACTCAATGTACAATGATCATGTCGTGATGAATTTTGTTGACTGGATCACTATCAGTTTTAAACTAGCTCACAATTTTGGAAGAGCTGACTGCACCCGTTTAAACACAGAATCTAATTTATAAATTAAACACTCGGTTCCTTGCTGTATGTGTCAAGCAATCAATTAATTTCATCAGTCAGAGGAGCAGAATTAGGCCTTTCGGTCCATCAAATCTACCCCACCATTCAATCATGTCAGATCTATCTTTCCCTCTCAACTCAATTCTCCTGCCTTCTCCCCACAATCTTGGATACCCGTACCAATCATAAACCTGTCAATCTCTGCTCTTGAAAAATCCAATGGCTTGGCCTCCACAGCCGTCTGTGGCAATAAATTGCACTGAATCACCATCAATTTAGCACAACTTGCTTGGTCTTATACTCAGTTCATCAGTGTGGGACATTACCACCCTATAATACCCGCCTGGGACCTTATTCTTTGGAGCACAGGAAGCAGACGGATGGTCTTATGAAGGTGTATGAAAACCTGAAGGAAATAGTTGAGGTGAATACATCGTCTTTCACCCAGGGTAGGGGATTCAAGGACCAAAGACAGCGCAAGGGCAACCTTCCCACACTGAGGGTGGTGGGTGAATGGAACGAGCTGTCAGAGGAGGTAGTTGAGATGAGTACAATAACAACATTTAAAAGGCACTTGGACAGGTATGTGAAAGAAGGAACTGCAGATTAGGAAAAGGGGAGGTGCAACGAGACCTGGGTGTGCTTGTAGTATAAGAAAATAACTGCAGATGCTGGTACAAATCGAAGGTATTTATTCACAAAATGCTGGAGTAACTCAGCAGGTCAGGCAGCATCTCGGGAGAGAAGGAATGGGTGACGTTTCGGGTTGACACCCTTCTTCAGACTGAAGAAGGGTCTAGACCCGAAACGTCACCCATTCCTTCTCTCCCGAGATGCTGCCTGACCTGCTGAGTTACTCCAGCATTTTGTGAATAAATACCTTGGGTGTGCTTGTACATCAGTCACTGAAAGTAAGTCTGAAGAAGGGTCTCGACCCGAAACGTCACCCATTCCTTCTCTCCCGAGATGCTGCCTGACCTGCTGAGTTACTCCAGCACTTTGTGAATAAATACCTTCGATTTGTACCAGCATCTGCAGTTATTTTCTTATACTGAAAGTAAGCATGCAGGTACAGCAGGCAGTGAAGAAAGCTAATGGCATGTTGGCCTTCATTGCGAGAGGATTTGAGTTTAGGAGCAAGGAGGTCCGATTGCAGTTGTGCAGGGCCCTGGTGAGACCGCACCTGGAGTACTGTGTGCAATTTTGGTCTCCTAATTTGAGGAAGGATATTATTGCTATTGAGGGAGTTCAGCGTAGGTTCACCAGGTTAATTCCCAGGACTGACATATAATGAAAGAATGGGTTGACTTGGCTTATATTCACAGGAATTTAGAAGGAAGAGAGGGGATCTTTTAGAAACATATAAGATTCTTAACGGATTGGACAGGCTAGATGCAGGAAAAATGTTCCCGATGTTGGGGGAGTCCAGAACCGGGGGTCAAAGTTTAAGAATAAGGGGTCGGCCATTTAGGACTGAGATGAGGAGAAACATTTTCACCCAGACAGTTGTAAATCAGTTTGCTCGTGCTACACAGGTAGGTTTAAACTAAATAGTGGAGGAGGGGGGGGAGAGGGAGGGGTTGACAAATTGGGAGTATAAGGATGGAGTTAAGGATGGAGTTAAAGGGTAAGGATGGAGTTAAAGAGTACAGGACAAGTTACGAAAGACACCCAAATTAATGGGACGGAAAGTTCAAGAAGGGATAAGAGAGTAAGGTCAGGTGAAATAGGAACCGGTGTGAGAGGGGAGGTGAATACCGAATTAAAAGTGTTGTATATGAATGCGCAAAGTATAAGAAATAAAGTGGATGAGCTTGAGGCTCAGTTAGAGATTGGCAAGTATGATGTTGTGGGAATTACAGAGACATGGCTGTAAGACGACCAGGGCTGGGAGCTGAATATTCAGGGGTATACGTCCTATCGAAAAGACAGACAGGCAGGCAGAAGGGGTGGGGTGGCTCTGTTGGTAAGGAATCAAATTCAATCCTTTGCGAGGGGTGACATAGAATCAGAAGATGTAGAATCAGTATAGATAGAACTGAGGAATTGTAAGGGTAAAAAGACCCTAATGGGAGTTATCTACAGGCCCCCAAACAGTAGCCTGGAGATAGGGTGCAAGTTGAATCAAGAGTTAAAATAAACTTGTAACGAAGGTAATGGTACAGTGGTTATGGGAGATTTTAACATGCAGGTAGACTGGGAAAATCATGTTGGTACTGGACCCCAACAAAGGGTGTTTGTAGCGTGCCTCCGAGACGGATTCTTAGAGCAGCTTGTACTGGAGCCTACCAGGGAGAAGGCAATTCTTCATTTAGTGTTGTGTAATGAACCGGATTTGATAAGGGAACTCAAGGTAAAAGGAACCATTATGAGGTGGTGACCATAATATGATAAGTTTTAACCTGCAATTTGAGAGGGAGAAGGGAAAATCGGACATGTCAGTATTGCAGTTGAACAAAGGGGACTATGGAGGCATGAGGGAGGAGCTGGCCAAAGTTGACTGGAAAGAGACCCTAGCAGGGAAGACGGTGGAACAGCAATGGCAGGAATTTCTGGGAATAATATTTGCAGATGATACTAAGCTGGGGGGTAGTGTGAATTGTGAGGAAGATGCAATAAGGCTGCAGGGTGACTTGGACAGGTTGTGTGAGTGGGCGGATACATGGCAGATGCAGTTTAATGTAGATAAGTGTGAGGTTATTCACTTTGGAAGTAAGAATAGAAAGGCAGATTATTATCTGAATGGTGTCAAGTTAGGAGGAGGGGGAGTTCAACGAGATCTGGGTGTCCTAGTGCATCAGTCAATGAAAGGAAGCATGCAGGTACAGCAGGCAGTGAAGAAAGCCAATGGAATGTTGGCCTTCATAACAAGAGGAGTTGAGTATAGGAGCAAAGAGGTCCTTCTACAGTTGTACCGGGCCCTGGTGAGACCGCACCTGGAGTACTGTGTGCAGTTTTGGTCTCCAAATTTGAGGAAGGATATTCTTGCTATGGAGGGCGTGCAGCGTAGGTTCACTAGGTTAATTCCCGGAATGGCGGGACTGTCGTATGTTGAAAGGCTGGAGCGATTAGGCTTGTATACACTGGAATTTAGAAGGATGAGGGGGGATCTTATTGAAACATATAAGATAATTAGGGGATTGGACACATTAGAGGCAGGAAACATGTTCCCAATGTTGGGGGAGTCCAGAACAAGGGGCCACAGTTTAAGAATAAGGGGTAGGCCATTTAGAACGGAGATGAGGAAGAACTTTTTCAGAGAGTGGTGAAGGTGTGGAATTCTCTGCCTCAGAAGGCAGTGGAGGCCAGTTCGTTGGATGCTTTCAAGAGAGAGCTGGATAGAGCTCTTAAGGATAGCGGAGTGAGGGGGTATGGGGAGAAGGCAGGAACGGGGTACTGATTGAGAGTGATCAGCCATGATCGCATTGAATGGCGGTGCTGGCTCGAAGGGCTGAATGGCCTACTCCTGCACCTATTGTCTATTGTCTATTGTCTATTGTCTAATACAGAAGATGCAGGATCAGTTCATTCCAAAGAGAAAGAAAGATTCTAAGGGGAGCAAGAGGCAACTGTGGCTGACAAAGGAAGTCAAGGACAGTATAAAAATAAAAGAGAAGTATAACATAGCAAAGATGAGCGGGAAGCCAGAGGATTGGGAGACTTTTAAAGATCAACAGAAGGTAACTAAAAAGGCAATACGGGGAGAAAAGATGAAGTATGAAGGTAAGCTAGCCAAGAATATAAAGGAGGATAGTAAAAGCTTCTTTAGGTATGTGACGATGAAAAAAAGAGTTAAGAGGAATGTGGGTCCGTTGAAGACAGAAACAGGTGAATTTATTATGGGGAACAAGAAAATGGCAGACGAGTTGAACAGGTACTTTTGTTCTGTCTTCATTCAGGAAGACACAATCTCCCAGATGTACTAGGGGACAGAGGACCTAGGGTGATGGAGGAACTGAAGGAAATTCACATTGGTCAGGAAATGGTGTTGGGTAGACTGATGGCTGATAAATCCCCAGGGCCTGATGGTCTGCATCCCAGGGTACTCAAGGAGGTGGCTCGAGAAATCGTGGACGCATTGGTGATCATTTTCTAATGTTCGATAGATTCTGGATCAGTTCCTGTGGATTGGAGGGTAGCTAATGTTATCCCATTTTTCAAGAAAGGAGGGAGAGAGAAAGCAGGGAATTATAGACCAGTTAGTCTGACATCAGTGGTGAGGAAAATGCTGGAGTCAATTATCAAAGATTTAATAGCGGTGCATGTGGATAGCAGTAACAGGATCGTTCCGAGTCAGCATGGATTTATGAAGGGGAAATCCTGCTTGACAAATCTTCTGGAATTTTTTTGAGGATGCAACAAGTAAAATGGACAAGGGAGAGCTGGTGGATGTAGTGTACCTGGACTTTCAGAAAGCCTTCGACAAGGTCCCACACCGGAGACTAGTGGGCAAAATTAGAGCACATGGTATTGGGGGTAGGGTGCTGACATGGATAGAAAGTTGGTTGGCAGACAGGAAACAAAGAGTAGGGATTAACGGGTCCCTTTCAGAATGGCAGGCAGTGACTAGTGGGGTACCACAAGGCTCGGTGCTGGGACAATAGCTATTTACAATATAAATTAATGATTTAGATGAATGAATTAAAAGTAACATCAGTAAATTTGCAGATGACACAAAGCTGGGTGGCAGTGTGAACTGAGAAGAGGATGCTATGAGGGTTCAGGGTGACTTGGACAGGTTGTGTGAGTGGGCAGATGCATGGCAGATGCAGTTTAATGTGGATAAGTGTGAGGTTATCCACTTTGGTGGCAAGAACAGGAAGGCAGATTATTATCTGAATGGTGTCATGTTAGGAAAAGGGGAAGTACAACGAGATCTGGGTGTCCTTGTTCTTCAGTCACTGAAAGTAAGCATGCAGGTACAGCAGGCAGTGAAGAAAGCTAATGGCATGTTGGCCTTCATAATGAGAGGATTTGAGTATAGGAGCAAAGAGGTCCTTCATAGATAGCCACTGTTCTCCTGATCTGGAGTCCCTAACAGTTAAATGCAGGCCTTTTTACCTTCCTCGCGAATTTACAGGGGTTATAGTAACAGCAGTCTACATCCCACCGAATGCTAACCCTAGCACAGCTTTAGGCTACCTGCTCGGTGCAATAAACTCACAACAGAGCACATATCCAGAAGCAGCCCACATCATAGCCGGGGACTTCAACCATGCAGACCTAAAGTCAGTTCTCCCGAAACTTGAACAACACATAAGATGTGCTACCAGGGGGAAAAACACACTAGACAAGGTTTACTCAAATATTAAGAAGGGTTTCAGGTCAGCACCACTACCACACCTGGGGCAGTCAGATCACCTGTCCATATTCCTAACTCCAGCATACACCCCACTCAGGAGAAAAGCTCCAGTCACCATAAAGACTGTTAAGACATGGCCTGAAGGAGCTTCCTCGCAGCTGCAGGATTGCTTCGAAAGGACCAACTGGGATATTTTTGAGGATCATGACTTGGAGGAGTACACATCAACTGTACTTTGCTACATCAAAAACTGTGTTGACAATGTCACCGTCGACAAACGCATCCGGTTGTATCCCAATCAAAAACCCTGGATGACAAAGGATGTCAGGTCTCTCCTCAAGGACCGTAACACTGCCTTCAGGTCTAGTGATAGAGCTCTATACAGTGCTGCTAGAACCAACCTGAAGAGAGGCATCAAGGATGCCAAAGCGTCCGACAAGAGGAAGATTGAGGACCACTTTTCCAACAATGACCCACGGCGGGTGTGGCAAGGCATCCAGCACATCACCAACTACAAGACCAGCAACCGCACGACTGCCGACGGCGACGCCTCGCTGGCAGAGGAACTTAACTGTTTCTTTGCTCGTTTCGAGGTGAAAGCTACAGTGGCAGACATAACACCCTCTCCATCACCTGACAGCAACACCTTCACTGTGCAGGAGTATGATGTTAAGCGCGTGCTCAGAGCAGTGAATCCCAGGAAAGCTGCAGGCCCCGATGGTGTGACGGGCAGAGTGCTGAGGGAATGTGCAGACCAATTATCTGAGGTCTTCACAAAAATCTTCAACCTGTCCCTTTTAAAATCCACCATCCCTCCCTGCCTGAAGTCCGCCACAATCATCCCACTGCCGAAAAAGTCTGTCATCAGCGGCCTTAACGACTACCGTCCGGTAGCACTCACACCGGTCATCACAAAGTGCTTCGAGAGACTGGTCCTGCAGCACATCAAAGCCAGCCTCCCACCCACCTTCGACCCACACCAGTTTGCCTACAGAGCAAATAGGTCTACAGGGGATGCCATCGACACTGCTCTTCACACTGCACTGACCCACCTTGAACACCAGGGGAGCTATGTGAGGATGCTCTTCCTCGACTTCAGCTCTGCCTTTAACACGGTCATCCCGAGCAGACTGGTCACCAAACTTTCCGACCTTGGATTTTCCCAAACCATCTGCCAATGGATCAAGGACTTCCTGACCAACCGCCCCCAGACCGTCAAAATAGGCCCTCACCTCTCCTCCACCATTACACTGAGCACCGGCTCACCACAGGGCTGTGTGTTGAGCCCCATCCTTTACTCCCTCTACACTCACGACTGCGCCCCCACCCATCCCACCAACACCATCATCAAGTTCGCGGATGACACGACTGTGGTTGGACTCATCTCAGAAGGAGATGAGACAGCCTATAGGGATGAAATCCAAAGGCTGGCAGCATGGTGTTCAGTGAACAATCTGGTCCTGAACTCCTCCAAAACAAAGGAACTTATAATTGACTTTAGAAAAACCAGTGGAGATTACGACCCACTCTACATCAATGGGGTCTGTGTGGAAAGGGTACCAGCTTTCAGGTTCCTGGGTACGCACATCGCAGAGGATCTTACCTGGTCTACCAACACCATCACCACAGTAAAGAAGGCACAGCAGAGACTCCACTTCCTGAGGATCCTCAGGAAAACCAACCTGCAGGAGAAGCTCATGTTGTCCTTCTATCGCTGCTCCATCGAGAGTGTGCTGGCATACTGTATAACCACATGGTATGCCAGCTGCTCAGAAAAGGACAGGAAGGCCCTTCAGAGGGTCATCACGACGGCCCAGAAGATCATCGGCTGCTCACTGCCCTCCCTGGAGCACCTGTTCAGACTACGCTGCCTCAGTAGAGCAGGCAAAATAATAAAAGATCCATCCCACCCCGGCCACCGTCTGTTTGTTCATCTGCCCTCTGGTCGACGTTTCAGGTCGATCAAATCCCGAACAAACAGACTTAAGAACAGTTTTTACCCCAGGGCCATACGAGAACTGAACTCTACCTTTGCACTAGGCAACACCGTTAAAAAATCTTGTACTTAATATAATTGTATTTAATTGTATTTATGTATTTATTTGTTTTTGCATTTATTGCATATATGTTTGTACGCACCGTCAGGATTGGCTATTTTTTAATTTCGTTGTACTCGTTGCAATGACAATAAATGAATATTATTATTATTATTATTATTATTATTATTCTGCAGTTGTACAGGGCAGGGCCCTGGTGAGACCACAACTGGAGTATTGTGTGCAGTTATGGTCTCCTAATTTGAGGAAGGAAATTCTTGCTATTGAGGGAGTGCAGCGTAGGTTCACAAGGTTAATTCCCGGGATGGCGGGACTGTCAAATTATGAAAGAATGGGTCGACTGGGCTTGCATTCACTGGAATTTAGAAGGATGAGAGGGGATCTTATAGAAACATAATAATAATAATAATAATATTCATTTATTGTCATTGCAACGAGTACAACGAAATTTAAAAATAGCCAATCCTGACGGTGCGTACAAACATATATGCAATAAATGCAAAAACAAATAAATACATAAATACAATTATATTAAGTACAAGATTTTTTAACGGTGTTGCCTAGTGCAAAGGTAGTGTTCAGTTCTCGTATGGCCCTGGGGTAAAAACTGTTCTTAAGTCTGTTTGTTCGGGATTTGATCGACCTGAAACGTCGACCAGAGGGCAGATGAACAAACAGACGGTGGCCGGGGTGGGATGGATCTTTTATTATTTTGCCTGCTCTACTGAGGCAGCGTAGGCTGAACAGGTGCTCCAGGGAGGGCAGTGAGCAGCCGATGATCTTCTGGGCCGTCGTGATGACCCTCTGAAGGGCCTTCCTGTCCTTTTCTGAACAGCTGGCATACCATGTGGTTATACAGTATGCCAGCACACTCTCGATGGAGCAGCGATAGAAGGACAACATGAGCTTCTCCTGCAGGTTGGTTTTCCTGAGGATCCTCAGGAAGTGGAGTCTCTGCTGTGCCTTCTTTACTGTGGTGATGGTGTTGGTAGACCAGGTAAGATCCTCTGTGATGTGCGTACCCAGGAACCTGAAAGCGGGTACCCTTTCCACACAGACCCCATTGATGTAGAGTGGGTCGTATTCTACACTGGTTTTTCTAAAGTCAATTATAAGTTCCTTTGTTTTGGAGGAGTTCAGGACCAGATTGTTCACTGAACACCATGCTGCCAGACTTTGGATTTCATCCCTATAGGCTGTCTCATCTCCTCCTGAGATGAGTCCAACCACAGTCGTGTCATCCGCGAACTTGATGATGGTGTTGGTGGGATGGGTGGGGGCGCAGTCGTGAGTGTAGCGGGAGTAAAGGATGGGGCTCAACACACAGCCCTGTGGTGAGCCGGTGCTCAGTGTAATGGTGGAGGAGAGGTGAGGGCCTATTTTGACGGTCTGGGGGCGGTTGGTCAGGAAGTCCTTGATCCATTGGCAGATGGTTTGGGAAAATCCAAGGTCGGAAAGTTTGGTGACCAGTCTGCTCGGGATGACCGTGTTAAAGGCAGAGCTGAAGTCGAGGAAGAGCATCCTCACATAGCTCCCCTGGTGTTCAAGGTGGGTCAGTGCAGTGTGAAGAGCAGTGTCGATGGCATCCCCTGTAGACCTATTTGCTCTGTAGGCAAACTGGTGTGGGTCGAAGGTGGGTGGGAGGCTGGCTTTGATGTGCTGCAGGACCAGTCTCTCGAAGCACTTTGTGATGACCGGTGTGAGTGCTACCGGACGGTAGTCGTTAAGGCCGCTGATGACAGACTTTTTCGGCAGTGGGATGATTGTGGCGGACTTCAGGCAGGGAGGGATGGTGGATTTTAAAAGGGACAGGTTGAAGATTTTTGTGAAGACCTCAGATAATTGGTCTGCACATTCCCTCAGCACTCTGCCCGTCACACCATCGGGGCCTGCAGCTTTCCTGGGATTCACTGCTCTGAGCACGCGCTTAACATCATACTCCTGCACAGTGAAGGTGTTGCTGTCAGGTGCTGGAGAGAGTGTTATGTCTGCCACTGTAGCTTTCACCTCGAAACGAGCAAAGAAACAGTTAAGTTCCTCTGCCAGCGAGGCGTCGCCGTCGGCAGTCGTGCGGTTGCTGGTCTTGTAGTTGGTGATGTGCTGGATGCCTTGCCATACCCGCCGTGGGTCATTGTTGGTAAAGTGGTCCTCAATCTTCCTCTGGTAGGACGCTTTGGCATCCTTGATGCCTCTCTTCAGGTTGGTTCTACCAGCACTGTATAGAGCTCTATCACTAGACCTGAAGGCGGTGTTACGGTCCTTGAGGAGAGACCTGACATCCTTTGTCATCCAGGGTTTCTGATTGGGATACTAGACAAGGTTTATTCAAATATTAAGAAGGGTTTCAGGTCAGCACCACTACCACACCTGGGGCAGTCAGATCACCTGTCCATATTCCTAACTCCAGCATACACCCCACTCAGGAGGGAAGCTCCAGTCACCATAAAGACTGTTAAGACATGGCCTGAAGGAGCTTCCTCGCAGCTGCAGGATTGCTTCGAAAGGACCAACTGGGATATTTTTGAGGATCAGGACTTGGAGGAGTACACATCAACTGTAATTATTAAGGGATTGGACAGTCTAGATGCAGGAAACATGTTCCCGATGTTGGGGGAGTCCAGAACCAGGGGTCACGGTTTAATAATAAGGGGTAGTCCATTTGGAACTGAGATGTGGAAAAACATTTTCACCCAGAGAGTTGTGAATTTGTGGAATTCTCTGCCTCAGAAGGCAGTGGAGGCTGATTCACTGGATGCATTCAAGGGTTAGATAGAGCTCTTTGGGCTAGCAGAATCAAGGGGTATGGGGAGAAGGCAGGAACGGGGTACTGATTTTGGATGACCGGCCATGATCATATCGAATGGCGGTGCTGGCTTGAAGGGCTGAATGGCATACTCCAGCACCTATTTTTCTATTTCTGTGCTGGTTCAGAAGAAAGGTCTCGATATGAAACGCCTCCCGTTCCTTCTCTCCAGAGATGCTGCCTGTCCCGCTGAGTTACTCCAGCTTTTTGTGTCTCCCTTGGACAGGTAACATGGATAGGAAGGATTCAGTGAGATATAGGGCAGACGTGGGCAAATGCAGCCTGCTTAGATGGGGCAAGCTGGTCAGAATAGATGAGGACGGTCGAAGGGCCTGTTTCTGTGTAGAACAACTCAGTGCCTCTACAAAGGACACTCTAACACAGCTAACCAGTGTGCCCTGAAATAGAAATCCCAAGGTCTTTCCTGTCCTAAATGTGTTTTTTTAAACATGATGGCCAAACACATTTAATTTTTAAAGCCTCACAAATAAACAGAAACATATCCATCGGTATTAACAGTGTTTTGTTAAGAGTTAGACAATGTAAACATTCCAACCAGCGGCAGGCAGTGGAGTCAGGGCGAACAAAACAAAAATCTAAATGTTATTGGGATAGCAATATATTTAATCTTTGCAGACAAATCCCCCTAAAGGTGAAGGGGGAAAGATATAATAGGAACCTATGGGGCACCTTTTTTACACGGAGGGTGGTGGTGGTGGGTGTGTGGATAGAGCTGCCAGAGGAGGTAGTTGAGGAAGGTATTGTCACAACTTTGAAGAAACATTTAGACAAGTACATGGATAGGACAGGTTCAAGAGTCAAGAGTGTTTTATTGTCATGTGTCCCAGATAGAACAATTAAATTGTTCAGCACAACAGAATGTGTAAGCACAGTACACTGTAAACAATATGATGAACGAGAGAGAAAGAAAAGTTCAGTGTGTATATCTGCACACATTCATACACACACACACATATATGGAGCGTCGTGGCTATCCCTCGAGGTCGAGGATGATGGTCTACGTTCCGATGTCAGAACGAAGACGCCTGTGCGTGCGTGCGTGTGTTTAACGTGTACTTCATGTTGCACTCCAAGAAGCACACGCTCCTTCACAAATCAATCCACTCATTCCATTGGCAAGGGAACCAAGACGATTGGAGCTGATGGATCTGTTGCAGCCTTCATCCGCCTTCACAGCCGTTGAGTTCAAGATAACTCCGTCCGCCTGGTCCACCGTTGAAGTCTTGTATGTTGGATCGTTCTTAGTCTGGACTCTCATCCTCGACCTTACCGCCATGGGTGGTCCTACCCGAAGCTAGTGCTTCCCACGGCATCACTCTCGGAATCATGGGGGCACGCAAGCCTCTTCACCACAACAAGGCGAATGACCCGCAGATCCGTATGTGTGTATATATATATATATTTATTCACAAAATGCTGGAGTAACTCAGCAGGTCAGGCAGCATCTCAGGAGAGAAGGAATGGGTGACGTTTCGGGTCGAGACCCTTCTTCAGTCTGATGTCAGGGGGCGGGACAAAGGAAGGATATAGGTGGAGACAGGAAGATAGAGGGAGAACTGGGAAGAGGGAGGGGAAGAGAGGGACAGAGGAACTATCTAAAGTTGGAGAAGTCGATGTTCACACCACTGGGCTGCAAACTGCCCAAATATATATATATATATACACATACATGCACACATACTCAAAAAACAAACAAAAGTAGTGCAATAATAATAATAATAATAGTCTATAGTAATGCACAGCTTATTTGAGGTTGTGGTGTTTAATAGCCTGATGGCTGAAGGGAAGAAGCTGTTCCTGAACCTGGACGTTAGTGTTCAGGCTCCGGAACCTTCTTCCCGGTGGCAGGGGTAAAATGAGTGTGTGGCCAGGGTGGTGTGGGTCTCTGATGATGCTGCCTGCCTTTGTGAAGCAGCGACTCCGGTAACTCCCTTCGATGGTGGGGAGGTCAGAGCCGGTGATGGTCTGGGCAGTGTTCACAACTTTATGTAATCTTTTCCGCCCCTGGGCATTCAAGTTGCCGAACCAGGCCGTGATGCAACCAGTCAATATGCTCGCCACTGTACACCTGCGGATGTTGAAGAGAATCCTCTCTGACGTACCGAATCTCCGTAGTCTTCTCAGGAAGTAGAGGCGTTGATGTGCTTTATTCATAATTGTATCGGTGTGCTGGGTCCAGGGAAGAATATGGGGCAAACGCAGGCAGGTGGGACTAGGTGGGGCTCGACCCGAAACCTCACCCATTCCTTCTCTCCTGAGATGCTGCCTGACCTGCTGAGTTACTCTAGCATTTTGTGAAATAAATACCTGGGGCATGTAGATGGTGTGGACATGTTGAGCTGAAGGGCCTGTTTTTCCACACTGTATGATTCTCTGACACCGGTGTATCCCAATATCTTACACACTTGCAGCTTAAGAGGGCCTTTGGTTTGGCCACATTTGAAGTATTGTGTGTGGTTCTGGTCGCTCCATTACTAGAAGGATGTGGAGAGGATGTATAAGCGGTTTGCCAGGATGCTGCCTGGTTTGGAATGCATTAGCTATAATGAGAGGCTGGACAAACTTGGATTGTTTTCTCTGGAGTGTCGGACGTGAAGGGAGACTTGAACGAAGTTTATAAAATTCTGAGAGGCATGGGTAGAGGAGGCAGTGAAAACCATTATGGAAACATAGAAACATGGAAAATAGGCCATTTGGCCCTTCGAGCCAGCACCGCCAGTCATTGTGATCATGGCTGATCATCCACAATCAGTAACCCGTGCCTGCCTTCTCCTCATATCCCTTGATTCCGCTAGCCCCTAGCGTATCTAACTCTCTTTTAAATTCATCCAGTGAATTGGCCTCCACTGCCCTCTGTGGCAGAGAATTCCACAAATTCACAACAAATTCTCTGGGTGAAAAAGGTTTTTTCTCACCTCAGTTTAAAATGGCCTCCCCTTTATTCTTATGGTTCTGGACTCCCCCGACATCGGGAACATGTTTCCATTGTCCCAGGGTGGAAATGTCAAAGATGAGAAGGCATACCTTAAGGGTGAGAGGGGCAAATTTTGAAGAAGATATATGGTGCAAGTTTCTTTACACAGAGAGTGGTGGGATCCTGGTCCTCGTGGCCAGGGGTGGAGGTGGAAACAGATACTGTAGTGGAGTTTGAGAGGCTTTTCGATAGGTAGATGGATATGCAGGGAATAGAGGGATATGGATAATATGCAGGCAGTTGAGATTAGTGTAACCTGGCATCATGTTGGGCGCATTGTGGACCGCAGGGACTGGTCCTCTACTCGACTGCTCCACGTTGTTGTCTAGCTGTTCCATCTGACCCAAGATGTTACCTATCCCTGTCTGCCTGAGTTAACACCTTGTGCCTTTTTCTGTAAACTAGCACCCGCAGTTCCTCGTTTCTATAAAAGTCTCTTATGAGTATCCACCTATCACTTGCCAACTTTACCCCACCCCCACCTCTCTTCCTGCTATCACCCCCCTCCCCCCCATCACAATCAATCTGAAGCAGGGTCTTGATCCAAATTGTTGCCTATCCATGTTCTCCACAGATGCTGCCTGAGCCGCTGAGTTACTCCAGCACTCTGTGTTTTTTTTAATGAATACCACCATGTCTCCCATTTAATCTTAGTCCAATCAGATTTTTAAGGGGAAATACTGTTTGTCTGCCTGCCTGACCCGCTGCCTGACCCGCTGAGTTACTCCAGCACTCTGTGAAACGTCACCTATCCATGTTCTCCACAGATGCTGCCTGACCCGCTGAGTTACTCCAGCACTCTGTGAAACGTCACCTATCCATGTTCTCCACAGATGCTGCCTGACCCGCTGAGTTACTCCAGCACTCTGTGAAACGTCACCTATCCATGTTCTCCACAGATGCTGCCTGAGCCGCTGAGTTACTCCAGCACTCTGTGTTTTTTTTATGAATACCACCATGTCTCCCATTTAATCTTAGTCCAATCAGATTTTTAAGGGGAAATACTGTTTGTCTTCACTCAGTTTGTAAAACTAATGCTTTAATCTATTATTAATAAAATGTTCCTGGTTCTAACCAATGAGGAAAGCTGGAAGTTCATTCCTTGACACCAGAGTGGAAGAGCAGTGGATGAATAAAAAGTGAAAAGATTTCCCTGGGATTCTCTCTGATTAGTGCTGCAAGGATTGGGACGTCTGCAGTCACCTCCAGCCAGTGATTTGTAGCACAGTTAGATAAAGGACAAGGCCATCAGTCTATCTGCTAAATAGTATCTGTCAATGGGACAACAGGCTTTGATTGCCTCTGTCCTATCACCAGAATCCATCTCATGCTCAGTGACCGCGATAAAATATAGATATCCTCCTGGACTCTGTGAAAGCTTATTTTACATCAGGTCAAAAATGTTTTATGGCAATTAGATTCCCCACCTGATTGAAATATATATTTTAAAATATATAAATAATGTGTGTGTGTGTGTGTGTACATATATATATATACACACATGTATATATAAATACACACATACATGCACATACATACCTATATATTCACCATACTCTCCTCCAATGTCATCTACTGTATCCACTGTCCCAGGTGTCAACTTCTCTACATCGGCGAGACCAAGCGCAGGCTCGGCGATCATTTCGCTGAACACCTCCGCTCAATCCGCCTTAACCAACCTGATCTCCCGGTGGCTCAGCACTTCAACTCCCCCTCCCATTTCCAATCTGACCTTTCTGTCCTGGGCCTCCTTTGTCAGAGTGAGGCCCAGCGCAAATTGGTGGAACAGCATCTCATATTTCACTTGGGTAGTTTACACCCCAGTGGTATGAACAATGACTTCTCTAACTTCAGTTAGACCCTGCTTTCCCTCTCTATCCCCTCCCCCTTCCCAGTTCTCCCACTAGTCTTCCTGTCTCCAACTACATGCTATCTTTGTCCCGCCCCATTCCGACATCAGTCTGAAGAAGGGTCTCGACCCGAAACGTCACCCATTCCTTCTCTGCAGAGATGCTGCCTGACCCGCTGAGTTACTCCAGCATTTTGTGTCTACCTTTGATTTAAACCAGTATCTGCAGTTTTTTTCCTACTCTCTTATTTACCTCTCCATTCTCACGTTTCCTGTTTCGCGCTTTTCTTTGATCATTCTCACACTCCCTCTCTCCCACCGTTCACTCTTCCCTTCCCCCCCCATTACTCTCCTCCCTCTTATCTACGTGTGTGTGTGGGTATATATCTATAATATATATAGATATATATATATGAATGTGAGTGTGTGTGTGTATATATATATCCATAAGTGGTGGATGCAAATGCTGGAGTAACTCAGTGGGACAGGCAGCATCTCTGGAGAGGAGTTATATCCATATATATATGGACGTATCTATATCTATATCAATACACAGATTACATCAGCGGGGAAGACCATACAGTAGTGGAACTCTGGCAGGAAACAAACTGGATTAGTGGGGAACAAAATGAAAAAATATAGTTGCAGAGAAGCAAGAAATGTGCTTATATTCCCTGTTGTATACAATATACGTTTTTTTTAAATGGGCTCGAAATAACAGGGAACTGTTATAATCTGGAGAAGCAACGCCGAGTCTCTGAAACTGAAATTATTTGGAAACAATTCTCAAAAGGCTGAAAAGTGATTTTGCAGCAACAAATTTAACACATTACTTTGTCTGTATTGATATGTTAATCCGACGAACTCAGTGGAAAGATCACTGTGTCGGAAGAAAACTGCAGATGCCGGTTAAAGTCGAAGGTGGACACGCAATGCTGGAGTAACTCAGCGGGTCAGGCAGCATCTCGGGAGAGAAGGGATGGGTGACGTTCTGAAGAAGGGTCTCGACCCGAAACGTCGCCCATTCCTTCTCTCCTGAGATGCTGCCTGACCTGCTGAGTTACTCCAGCATTTTGTGAATAAATACCTTCGATTTGTACCAGCATCTGCAGTTATTTTCTTACACTTCTTCAGACTGATGTCTGGGGAGGGGGCGGGACAAAGTTCAGATGTAATTGGAGACAGGAAGACCAGAGGGAGAACTGGGAAGGGGGAGGGTATGGAAAAGCAGGGACTATCTGAAGTTAGAGAAGTCAATGTTCATACCGCTGGCGTGTAAACTACCCCAGCGAAAAATGAGGTGCTGTTCCTCCAATTTGCGCTGGGCCTCACTCTGACAATGGAGGAGGCCCAGGACAGAAAGGTCACCTCAAAATATTTATCGTCTCTCCGCTTTACGTCAACTTCCTGTACATTGACAATAAATAATCATTTCAATTTCCCCTCGTCTCATCGCGCCAACTAAAATTCTCTCTACGTATCTCGAATCATCTTGCAAATAGGTTTGCTGTGTAGGGGACAGGACAGAGAGAAGTTAAGATTGAAGGCAGTGTTCTGCATTGGTGAAAATGCATTAAATTTAAAAAAAATTAATCACTCCATATCATGAGGCACGGATGCAAGTCGAAATAAAAAGAGTTTTGTAATTAAGCTCTCGGCCTGACCCAAACCGATGACAAGTATATTTAATCTGCATACATTGTGGATCGCTGCAATGAATAAAACCTGTCATCTTTGCTACCTCAGGCAATGGGTACCATGTGTGCTGCACGCACATATCAGATATTTGGAGTTACTCCTCTCCTAATTCCCTGCCCATTCATTTTATTCCAGAAGAACTACTGCAATATGTCACTTTGATTTTCACGGTATTGGCAGAAGGGATAAATCACCTGCTGCTCGATACAAAGGAAAGTTAGCGCTCAGCTTCATCACAGTGTAATAAGCTGCTGCACTGATGAGAGCAGCAGGCGAGGGAGAGGTCATGTAGGGGGAAAAAAACTGCAGATGCCGGTTTAAGTCGAAGGTAGACACAAAATGCTGGAGTAACTCAGCGGGTCAAGCAGCGTCTCTGGAGAGAAGGAATGGGTGACGTTTCGGGTCGAGACCCTTCTTCAGACTGAATGCACAGAGTCTTCAAATTTGAGGAAGGACATCCTTGCTGTTGAGGCAGTGCAGCGTAGGTTCACCAGGTTAATCCCCGGGATTTGAGGGACTGCCACATGAGGAAAGATTGGAAAGACTGGGCTTGTATTCACTGGAGTTTAGAAGGATGAGAGGGGATCTGAGAGAAACGTATAAAATTATAAAAGGACTGGACAAGCTAGATGCAGGAAAAATGTTCTCAATGTTGGGAGAGTCCAGAACCAGGGGCCACAAGGTCTAAGAATAAAGGGGAGGCCATTTAAAACTGAGGTGAGAGGAGACTTTTTCACCCAGAGAGTTGTGAATTTGTGGAATTCTCTGCCATAGAAGGCAATTGAGGCTCAAAGGGCCCAATGGCCTCCTGCACCTATTTTCTATGTTTCTATGTTTCTGTGATAAAAAAAAGTCGGCAGGATAAAGGTGCAGGTCACTGATTGACAAAGCGCGGTGGAGTACCTGCCCCAATCTCCTCCACAATAACTCAATAGACAATAGGTGCAGGAGGAGGCCATTCGACCCTTCGAGCCAGCACCGCCATTCAATGTGACCATGGCTGATCATTCACAATCAGTACCCCGTTCCTGCCTTCTCCCCATACCCCCTGACTCCGCTATCCTTAAGAGCTCTATCTAGCTCTCTCTTGAATGCATTCAGAGAATTGGCCTCCACTGCCTTCTGAGGCAGAGAATTCCAGATTCACAACTCTCTGACTAAAAAAGTTTTTCCTCATCTCCGTTCTAAATGGCCTACCCTGGTGCCCTGCAAGGATGCATTCTCAGTCCCCCTCTACTCCCGATTCACTCACGACTGTGCTGCCAAATTCACCTCTAACCCCATCTACAAGTTTGCAGAAGACACCACTATGGTGGAGCGGATCACAAACAATGTGGAGAATGAGTATAATAAAACAAAGATTTCGTAACATGGTGTCAGGATAAAAACCACATCCACAATGTTAGCAAGACAAAGGAGCTAGTTAGTGACTTTACTTTAGATTTTTATTTCACAAAATGCTGGAGTAACTCAGCAGGTCAGGCAGCATCTCAGGAGAGAAGGAATGGGTGACGTTTCGGGTCGAGACCCTTCTTCAGTCTGAAGAAGGGTCTCGACCCGAAACGTCACCCATTCCTTCTCTCCTGAGATGCTGCCTGACCTGCTGAGTTACTCCAGCATTTTGTGAAATAAATACCTTCGATTTGTACCAGCATCTGCAGTTATTTTCTTACATTACTTTAGATTTTAGATTTTAGAGATTAAGCCTGGAAACAGGCCCATCGGCCCGTGAGTTCGCATCAACCAGCGATTACCCTGTACCTGACCATGGTCCTTCCATTAGCTAGGGTACTGTCCAATTCACCTCTACCCCATTGAGGACATTGGACTTTGTTTCTGGAATTGATGGGCTACAATGCAGCACGGTGGCGCAGCGGTAGAGTTGCTGCCTTACAGCGAATGCAGCGCCGGAGACTCAGGTTCAATCCCGACTATGGGCGCTGTCTGTACGGAGTTTGTACGTTCTCCCCGTGACCTGCGTGGGTTTCCTCCGAGATCTCCGGTTACCTCCCACACACCAAAGACGTGCAGGTTTGTAGGTTAATTGGCTTGGTAGATGTAAAAGCTGTCCCTAGTGGGTATAGTGTTAGTGTGCGAGGATCGCTGGTCGGCGCGGACTTGGTGGGCCGAAGGGCCTGTTCCAACGCTGTATCTCTAAACTAATGCTGAGAACGATATTCTGCACTCTGTATCTTCCCCTTCGCTTCACCTGTTGTACCTGAGTTTGCCTTTATTGTATCTTTGCATGATATATCTGATCTGATTGGATAACATGCAACACAAGGTTTTCACTGAACCTCGGTACACGTGACAATAATAAACCTGAACCTAAACCAAAGCTCTAGATATTGTACCTGAGTTTGACGATTGTATTTATGTACAGTATCATCTGATCTGATTGGATAGCCTGCAACACAAGGTTTTCACTGAACCTCGGTACACGTGACAATAATAAACCTAAACCGACTCCTAATTTGGATGTCCGTGTATTTGTGCATTTCTTGGACATAATCTAGGTTATCGCACAGTGTAATACTTGGAGAATGCTGTGTGATGCCCCATTTAGATGGCACATTGAATCAAGTCTCCACCTACTCTCCATTGTACATGCTGTTTGAAGACTACAACATCCGCTCCCTATCCTAAAAAAACTTAAACCAAAAAGGATCCTGGGTACCAAACCAGGACAGCATCTGCTTCAAGAAGGATTTTTTGAGGGGATTTGTAGGGAAAGTTGATTAGACAGATTGTGGGTGATAAGAGTCAGAGTAATACAGCAAAGAAACAGGCCCTTCAACCCAATTCATCCATGCCGACCAAGATGCCCATTCAAGCTACAGCCATTTGCCCGCATTTGGTCCATCTATATATTACTAATACTCTCATCTTGTGTATTAATTTGATTGTACCCAAAACACAGCCAAAACGGTGCACGATAGTGCAACAAATTTAGGCCCATCTTACTACCATTGGCCTGCGGTTCAAATGGTTGGTATATTTTAAAAGTTATTCACCTTTTAAACTTTAATAAATCCCTTTTCCACTTGCCCTGCCCATCAGCCGTGCCTGCGCACTAATGACTCCGTGTGGGAATGGGAACCCAACGGGCCCGCGCATGTGCAGTTGGGGCTCGTTGATCTAGTACTCACGCCTTCATCTTGCGTTACAACGGTAAGATGGCCGCCGGATCTGCGCGTGCGAAGTTGAGGGATGCCGCTCGGAAGGGGGCGGGACCTGCCCGAGTGATGGGAGTGGCGGCTAATGAGGGGGGGAAGGGGGAGTTGTGGCACCCTCTCCCCATTCCTTTCCCCCCTCGCCCGCCCCCGGCCCTGGGGGAGCTTTAAGGGAGGTTGAGGGGGGATGGAGTGGGTGAGTGGGGGGGGGGTGGGGGGTAGGGAAGTGGGGGAGTGAGGGATGGGAGGGTGCTACACCAATGCAGGAGAGGTTTGGACCCAAGGGGTCCATGGCAGCTTGTATCTCTTAGAATCTTTGCTATAAAATGTACCTGTCCAAATGATATGTGAAGCTTGCTGCTCGATGAGGTGGTGAAATCAAATTCAATCACCGCATTTCAGAGACTTTTAGACAAGCATGTAAATAGTTTAGGTTAGTTTAGTTTAGTTTATGGTCATGTGAACCGAGGTACAGTAAAAAGCTTTTTGCCGAGTGCTAGCCAGCCAGTGGTGAGACCTTAAGTTTCAGTTTAGTTTATTGTTTTTGTTGATTATAATCGAGCTGTCCTTAGTGTACAGATACATGATAAAGGGAATAACGATCAGTGCAAGATAAAGTCCGATTAAAGATAGGCAAAGGGTCCTCAATGAGATAGAATGTAGGAAAATAACTACAGATGCTGGTACAAATCGAGCGTATCACAAAATGCTGGAGTAACTCAGCGGGCCAGACAGCATCACAGGAGAGAAGGAATGGGTGACGTTTTGGGTCGAGGCCCTTCTTCAGACTGATGTCAGGGAGGGGGCGGTAGAAAGAAAGGATGTAGTTGGAGGCAGGAAGACAGTGGGAGAACTGGGAAGGGGGAGAGGAAAGAGAGGGAAAGAGGAGCTATCTAAAATTAGAGAAATCAACGTTCATACAGCTGGGGTGTAAGCTGAGGTAGATATCAGCTCAGGACTGCTCTCTAGTTGGTGATAGGATGGTTCAGTTGCCTGGTAACAGCTGGGAAGAAACTGTCTCTGAATCTGGAGGTGTGTGTTTTCACACTTCTGTACCTCTTGCCTGTTGGGTGCCTGTGTCAATCAGTACCCCGTTCCTGCCTTCTCCCCATACCCCCTGACTCCGCTATCCTCAAGAGCTCTATCTAGCTCTCTCTTGAATGCATTCAGAGAATTGGCGTACACTGGCTTCTGAGGCAGAGAATTCCACAGATTTACAACTCTCTGACTGAAAACGTTTTTCCTCATCTCTGTTCTAAATGGCCTACCCCTTATTCTTAAACTTTGGCCCCGGTTCTGGACTCCCCCAACATTGGGAACATGTTTCCTGCCTCTAACGTGTCCAACCCCTTAATAATCTCATATGTTTCGATAAGATCCCCTCACATCCTTCTAAATTACAGTGTATACAAGCCTAGTCGCTCCAGTCTTTTAACATACGACAGTCCCGCCATTCCGGGAATTAACCTAGTAAACCTACGCTGCACGCCCTCAATAGCAAAAATATCCTTCCTCAAATTTGGAGACCAAAACTGCACAGTCCTCCAGGTGCGGTCTCACTAGGGCCCTGTACAACTGTCGAAGGACCTCTTTGCTCCTATACTCAACTCCTCTTGTTATGAAGGCCAACATTCCATTGGCTATCTTCAGTGACTGCTGTACCTGCATGCTTCCTTTCAGTGACTGATGCACTAGGACACCCAGATCTCGTTGTACGTCCCCTTTTCCTAACTTGACACCATTCAGATAATAATCTGCCTTCCTATTCTTACCACCAAAGTGGATAACCTCACACTTATCCATATTAAACTGCATCTGCCAGTCATCTGCCCACTCACACAACCTGTCCAAGTCACCCTGCAACCTCATAGCATCTTCCTCACAGTTCACACTGCCATCCAGTTTTGTATCATCTGCAAATTTGCTAATGTTACTTTCAATCCCGTCATCCGAGTCATTAGTGTATATCGTAAATAGCTGCCATTCTGAAAGGGACCCATTTATCCCCACTCTTTGCTTTCTGTCTGCCAAACAATTTTCTATCCATGTCAGTACCCTACCCCCAATACCATGTGCTCTAATTTTGCACACTAATCTCCTATGTGGGACCTTGTCGAAGGCTTTCTGAAATTCGAGGTACACTACATCCACCGGCTCTCCCCTGTCCATTTTCCTAGTTACATCCTCAAAAAATTCCAGAAGATTAGTCAAGCATAATTTCCCCTTCGTAAATCCATGCTGATTCGGAACGATCCTGTTACTGCTATCCAAATGCTCCGCAATTTCGTCTTTTATAATTGACTCCAGCATCTTCCCCACCACTGATGTCAGACTAACTGGTCTATAAATTCCCGTTTTCTCTCTCCCTCCTTTCTTAAAAAGTGGGATAACATTAGCTACCCTCCAATCCACAGGATTTGTAAAAATAGCATTTCATTGCCTGACCCCTTGTTCAAATGCATTAAAGGATGTGAAGTGGGTGTACTTGCACGACAGCTACACATTAAATGCATTAAAGGATGTGAAGTGGGTGTACTTGCACGACAGCTACACATTAAATGCATTAAAGGATGTGAAGTGGGTGTACTTGCACGACAGCTACACATTAAATGCATTAAAGGATGTGAAGTGGGTGTACTTGCACGACAGCTACACATTAAATGCATTAAAGGATGTGAAGTGGGTGTACTTGCACGACAGCTACACATTAAATGCAGCACTAAAGTTATGGTGAGTGATTTCAGGTTTGAGTACTCTTGAACCAATGGTAAGTGCTCATTACTCCCGTACGACTTCACTGGCATTGAAAATTAGCTGCTACAAATGTGGCCTTCCAATTCTTCATATTTTAATTGCTTTGGAGATGTTTTGGAATTAACATTAGAATCTTTTTAATTTTTTTGTCCTTTCTTTCACCTCTTTAATCAAGCCTTTCTGTTCCTCTCTTTAGAACGTTAAAACAGTACAGCACAGGAACAGGCCCCAAGACCCACAATGTCTGTGTCCAACATGATGCCAAAACATTTTTAATGTTTTGGTCTCCTAATGTGAGGAAGGACGTCCTTGCTATTGAGGCAGTGCAGCATAGGTTCACAAGGTTAATCCCTGGGATGGAGGGACTGTCATATGAGGAAGGATAGGAAAGACTAGGCTTGAAGGAATCACAAAATGCTGGAGTAACTCAGCAGGTGAGGCAGCATCTCTGGAGAGAAGGAATGGGTGACGTTTCGGGTCGAGACCCTTCTTCTGAACCCGGTCTGAAGAAGGGTCTCGACCCAAAACATCACCCATTCTTTCTCTCCAGAGATGCTGCCTGACCTGCTGAGTTACTCCAGCATTTTGTGATGCCTTCGATTTGTACCAGCATCTGCAGTTATTTTCCTACACTAAAAGACTAGGCTTGTCTTCACTGGAGTTTAGAAGGATAAGAGGGGATCTTATAGAGACGTATAAAATTATAAAAGAACTGGACAAGCTAGATGCAGGAAAAATGTTCCCAATGTTGGAGGAGTCCAGAACCAGGGGCCACAGTCTAAGAATAAAGGGGAGGCCATTTAAAACTGAGGTGAGAAGAACCTTTTTCACCCAGAGTTGTGAATTTGTGGAATTCTCTGCCACAGAGGGCAGTGGAGGCCAATTCACTGAATGAATTTAAAAGAGAGTTAGATAGAGGTCTAGGGGCTAGCGGAATCAAGGGATATGGGGAGAAGGCAGGCATGGGTTACTGATTGTGGACGATCAGCCATGATCACAATGAATGGCAGTGCTGGCTCAAAGATACAAATGGCCTCCTCCTGCACCTATTTTCTATGTTTCTGTGTTTCTAAGATGAACTAACCTCATCTGCCTGCACATGATCCATCCCTGTACTTATCTCAAGCCTCTTTGGGCGGCACGGTGGTGCAGCGGTAGAGTTGCTGTCTTACAAGCGCTTACAGCCCCGGAGATCCGGATTCGATCCCAACTACGTGTGCTGTCTGCACGAAGTTTGTACATTCTCCCCTTGACCTACGTGGGTTTTCTCCGAGATCTTTGGTTTCCTCCCACACTCCAAAGACGTACACGTTTGTAGGTTAATTGGCTTGATATAAATGAAAATAAAATTGGCCCGAGTCTGTAGGATAGTGTTAGTGTGCGGGGATCGCTGGTCGGTGCGGACTTGGTGTGCCGAAGGGCCTGTTTCCGCGCTGTATCATATCATATCATATCATATATCTACAGCCGGAAACAGGCCTTTTCGGCCCTCCAAGTCCGGGCCGCCCAGTGATCCCCGCACATTAACACTATCCTACACCCACTAGGGACAATTTTCACATTTACCCAACCAATTAACCTACAAACCTGTACGTCTTTGGAGTGTGGGAGGAAACCGAAGATCTCGGAGAAAACCCACGCAGGTCACGGGGAGAACGTACAAACTCCGTACAGACAGCACCCGTAGTCAGGATCGAACCTGAGTCGCCGGCGCTGCATTCGCTGTAAAGCAGCAACTCTACCGCTGCGCTACCGTGCCGCCCCAATCTCGAAAGTAAACTAAACTGAATGCCACTGTCGTATCTGCCTATGCCAGCACCCTTGGCAACGTGTTCCAGGCACCCATCGATCTCTCTGTGTGCAAAAACTCTCCCCACATACCTCCTCTAGATGTTGTCCCTCTTGCCTTGAAGCTGTCCCCCCTCGTCTTTGACATTTCTGCTTTGGGAGAAGGGTTATGACAGTCAACCCTATCTATGCCTTTCATAATTTATTATATCACCGCCTGTATTTCTTGTCTCCCTTCCCCCTGACTCTCAGTCTGAAGAAGGGTCTCGAACCGAGACGTCACCTATTCCTTTTCTCCAGAGTCCAGAGAGGCTATCTGACCCTCTGAGTTCCTCCAGCGTTTTCTGTATATCTGCGGTTTAAACCAGCGTCAGCAGTTCCTTGTGCAGGAAAAAAACTGCAGATGCTGGTTTAAACCGAAGATTTACTGAAAACTCCAGCATTTTGTCTCCATCAGCAGTTCCTTCCTACATATCACCAGTCTGACATTCTTCTCTCTTAGTCTTTGCACTGATAACCTCCCTGGCTTTAAGGTAAGTAGATGTGCAGGTGCTTTATGTTCGTGTAGATCCCAGATGCCCTGGGGAAAGTGCTGTGTTGCTTTAGTTTCTCTGTCTAGTAACCTGCAGCACCAAATATTGTCATCATTAAGCCATCAAGAGCAGGTCTAACAGTCGGTGTCTTTCAGCAACCTGCTACCGTAAATTTGCAGCGTTAGCTATTATAGAAAGATTAATGGTTGTATCACTCTGAGAGGGTGGACCAACTTGGATTATTTTTTCTGGAATGCCAGAGGCCGGGGGGGACGGGGGGGGGGGACCTGATAAATGTGAGGTATAGGGGTCTTTTACACAGAGTAAGGTATAGGGGTCTTTTACACATAGCTCATAGGTTTAACGTGAGAGGGAAAAGATTTAATAGGAACCTGAAGGCGAACCTTTTCACTCAGAGGGTGGTGGTTTGATACGAGCTGCCAGAGGAGGTCCAGGAGGTTGAGGGTTGATAGAGTCATAGAGTCTTGCATCAAGGAAACAGGCCATTCGGCCCAACTTGCCCACACCGACCAACATGCCCCATCTACACTAGTCCCACCTACCTGCATTTGACCCACATCCCTCTAAACCTACCCTATCCATGTACCTGTCTAAATGTTTCCTAAACTTTGCGATAGTCCCAGCCTCAACTACCTCCTCTGGCAGCTCGTTCCATGCACCCACCACCCTCTGTGTTAAAAAGGTACCCCGCAGATTCCTATGAAATCTTTTGCCCTTCACCTTGAACCTATGCCCTCTGGTTCTCGATTCCCCTACTCTGGACAAGGGACTTGTGGCATTTACCCAATCTAATGCTCTCACGATTTTGTTAAAATTACGTAATGTGACAAAATCACAAGGTGGTTGAGGCAGGTGGAATAACATCATTTAAAAGACATTTGGACAGGTGCATGGATGGGAAAGGTTGTGTAAGAAAATAACTGCAGATGCTGGTACAAATCCAAGGTATTTATTCACAAAATGCTGGAGTAACTCAGCAGACTGAAGTCTGAAGAAGGGTCTCGACCCGAAACGTTGCCCATTCCTTCTCTCCTGAGATGCTGCCTGACCTGCTGAGTTACTCCAGCATTTTGAGAATAAATACCTTGAATGGGAAAGGTTGAGAGGAACTTGGGCCAAAGGCAGGCAAACGGGACGAGCTTCGAAGGAGCATCTTGGTGGGCATGGACGAGTTGGAGCGAAGGGCCTGTTTCCGTGCTCCCCGACTCTATGCCTCCTGGAAGCAAACACGGAAAAATCTCCCTTTGCTGAGATACACCGATCAGCCAAAACATTATGACCACTGACAGGCGAAGTGAATAACATTGATTATCTTGTCACAATGACACCTGTCAAGGGGTGGGATATATTAGGCAGCAAGTGAACAGTCAGTTCTTGAAGTTGATGTGTTGGATGTAGGAGAGATGGGCAGGAGTAAAGACCTGAGTGACTTTGACAAGGGCCAAATTGTTCTGGCCAGACGACTGGGTCAGAGCATCTCTGAAACGGCAAGGCTTGTGGGGTGCTCCCGGTCAGCAGTGGTGAGTACCGACCGACAGTGGTCCGAGGTGGGACAAACCACAAACCGGCGACAGGGTGTTGGGCGCCCAAGGCTCATCGATGCGCGAGGGCAACGAAGGCTATCCTGTCTGGTCCGAACCGACAGAAGGTCGACTGGCACAAGTCACAGATAATGTTAATGGTGGTCACGGGAGGAATGTGTCACAATACACAGTGCATCGCACCCTGCTGCATATGGGGCTGCACACGGAGGACCAACAGCATGTTAGGCAGGTGGCCATAACGGTTTGGCCCATCAGGTCATAATGTTTTGGCTGATCGGTGTACATTCAAAGAATCTTTAGAAATCCAGAGTTTATCGAAGCGAGCTTTTTGGTAAGTGAGGCGGCACGTTTCACAAGCAAATGTTTATTTTGGCAAGGGGTTCCGACAGCGCTCCAGAGGGTTGGCAGTACAATTGTTCCACAGGTACTTGATTTATTCCATGTTAAACAATGCCTCAGACCATCAGAAATAAAACAGAATATCAGGGAACCTGCCCTTAATATTCGGCGCAGCCCGTAAAAGGCGTCTTATTAATTATGGCAACAGCGAGGGCTCGCGAAGTACGAAAAAAAATGTAAATAAAGCTGGAACACAAATCAGATAATAAGGAATAGATTGATTTCAGTGTGATTAATTTTGTGTCAGATTAAAATAACACTGCCAGCTGCAACCAGCCTTTATGGTGTCATTTCCCCCCCCTTTCCCTTTCACTCGGTCTCCAACAAGATGAAGCCGGAGGAGTTAATTGTCATATACACGGATTAAATCACATCGACAGTGTGTTCCGGCCCTCCCTTTAGCAATCCGTGTCTAATTGATGTGGTAATTTTTTCATCATTAACACCAGCACATATGTTAGACAATTCCCTCAGCACTCCTATCCCCACTGGTCTGGGGCTGACTCCTGAATAAATAATCTGCTGCACAGCAGGCAAGGCTTTCTTGCGCTTGGCTGCAAACACGGGGCTGCACCGACCGACCGGGGCAACATTACTCTGAGCATGCTAAACGTGGAACTCCTTCCAATGATCCCATAAACAGGTTGGCGCCCCATCTGGGAGTTCTCTCTCCGGCGAGCGTTATTCCTCGACGTCTCTGCCGCTCCCACCCGTCCAGTTTAACAACTGCCCCCCCCCCCTGTTTTGAGTTACAGCTGTACTGGTAATCCCCATGGCAACCTCGGCCCTCAATCTGCCACGCCGTAATGCAGCCACTGTCAGCTCAATCCTCTCCTCGCCCCAAGTGTCAGACGGAGCCTGGTACACGGACTGGTGGGACAAGACCTTTCCCTTTGGGAAATCCCTCGGTTGATGGAAAACCTAATTTAATCATTTCGAAAAATGAATGAAAAACATCACATATACATTTAAAAAATATTTTTTTTCAAAGCACAATCAAAGCCGTGTGGAGTTTTTTGCACAAAATTTAACCATTCGCCTTTCAGACGGCAGGATTAGAAGATCGTATGATCATTTAGACAGCCAGAAGCTTTCTCCCAGGCAGGATAAGTTGAAAACTGCATGGGCACAGCTTTAAGGGCAGTGGGGGGAGGTTTAAAGGAGACTACATGACCCGTCGACCTGTTGGGCCCAAACCTCTCCTGCATTGATAAACTTCCAAACACAATTTTATTTACCCCAAGAGCGCTCAGCAAGACCCCAGGTTCAAGGGCCGCCGCCGGGCCCGGCAAGCCTCCTCCAACAGTCCGGCAACCCTCCCCCAACTGACGACCCGTGGACCCATTGCCGGCTGGGCAGTCTCCCCGGGGGCGAGGGGGGAGAGGAAAGGGGAGAGGGAGCCACTCACCCTGGCCCCGGGTGGCCATCACGGCGGCCAGCAGCATGAGAGCGGCCGCAAGGCGCTGCCGTGTGTTCGTCCTGCCGGCGGCCATCTTCTTTGACCCTCTGCCCCCGTGGACCCGTTGTTGGCCAGACAGTCTCCCCCGGGGCCGGGGGCGGGCGAGAGGAAAGGGGAGAGGGAGCCACAGGCAGAGATTAGTTTAAATTGGTATCAAATTCCGCATTGTGGGCTGAAAGTCGTTCCTGTCCTGCACAACTCCCTGGTTAATTCATCCCGTCCCACCCAAACCACCCCCTCCCCAGGTACCTTCCCTTGCAATCGCAGAAGATGCAACACCTGTCGCTATATCTCCTCCCTCGACTCTGTCCAGGGACCCCGACAGTCCTTTCAGGTGAGGCAGAGGTTCACTTGCACCTCCTCCAACTTCATCTACTGTATCCGTTGTTCAAGACGTGGGCTCTTGTACAGCGGCGAGACCAAACGAAGACTGGGCGATGGTTTCGCGGAATACCTTCGCTCAGCCCGCCTGGACCTACCTGATCTCCCGGTTGCCGGACTCTTTAATTCCCCTTCCCATTCCCACACTGACCTTTCTGTCCTCGGTCCCCTCCATTGTCAGAGTGAGGCCAAACGCAAATTGGAGGAACAGCATCTCATATTTCGCTTGGGCAGCTTACATTTCTCTCACTTCAGGTAGCCCCGGCATTCCCTCTCTCTCTATCCCTACCCCACACAAGCCGCACTAACTACAAACAGCTAACAATGGCCTGTTTCCTTTATTATCGTCACTTTTTTGCATATCTTTTATTTATTGTTCTTTATTTCTCCACATCACCGTCCATATCTCTCTTCTCCCTTATCCCTAACCAGTCTTAAGAAGGGTCTCGACCTGAAACATCACCCATTCCTTCTCTCCAGTGATGCTGCCTGACCCGCTGAGTAACTCCACCTTTTTGTGTCTATTTTCCGTATATTCTATGATCTATTTATCGATTCAAATGAAAAGAAATATCAACCAAGGAGTTTATTAACTTTCATACATCTTTCAGTGAATGCAAGTGCTAAATATACCATGATATCTTAGTTGCTTTTAATGTTGTTAAAAACGTGCAGTGCACAGGGTTGGTGTTCAGTGTTCTCCGTTACTACATAATTACATAGAGAACATATCAGAGAGCCAGACACAAAATCCTGGAGTAACTCAGCGGGTCCTGCAGCATCAGGCTGGAGAAGCATCACCCATTCCTTCACTCCCGAGATGCTGCCTGACCCGCTGAGTTACTCCAGCATTTTATGTCTTCCTTCGATTTTAACCAGCATAGAAACACAGAAACACAGAAAATAGGTGCAGGAGGAGGCCATTTGGCCCTTCGAGCCAGCACCGCCATTCATTGTAATTATGACTGATCATCCACAATCAGTAACCCGTGCCTGCCTTCTCCCCATATTCCTTGATTCCACTCGCTCTTTGAGCTCTATCTAACTCTCTTTTAAATTCATCCAGTGAATTGGCCTCTTCTGCCTTCTGTGGTAGAGAATTCCACAAATTCACAACTCTCTGGGTGAATACGATTCTTCTCATATCATATCATATCATATATATACAGCCGGAAACAGGCCTTTTCGGCCCTCCAAGTCCGTGCCGCCCAGCGATCCCCGTACATTAACACTATCCTACACCCACTAGGGACAATTTTTACATTTACCCAGCCAATTACCTACATACCTGTACGTCTTTGGAGTGTGGGAGGAAACCGAAGATCTCGGAGAAAACCCACGCAGGTCACGGGGAGAACATACAAACTCCTTACAGTGCAGCACCCGTAGTCAGGATCGAACCTGAGTCTCCGGCGCTGCATTCGCTGTAAAGCAGCAACTCTACCGCTACGCTACCGTGCCGCCCACCTCAGTTTTACATGGACTCCCCTTTGTTCTTAGACTGTGGCCCCTGGTTCTGGACTCCTCCAACATTGGGAACATTTTTCCTGTATCTAGTATGTCCAGTCCTTTTATAATTTTATACGTCTCTATTAGATCCCCTCTCATCCTTCTAAACTCCAGTGAATACAAGCCCAGTCTTTCCAATCTTTCTTCATATGACAGTCCCGCCATCGTGGGGATTAACCTCGTGAACATACGCTGCACTGCCTCAATAGCAAGGACGTCCTTCCTCAAATTAGGAGACCAAAGCTGCGCACAATACTCCAGATGTGGTCTTACGAGGGCCCAATACAACTGCAGAAGGACCTCCTTGCTCCTATACTCAACTCCTCTCGTTATGAAGGCCAACGTGCCATTAGCTTTCTCCACTGCCTGCTGTACCTGCACGCTTACTTTCAGCATCTGCAGTTTTTTCCCTACGTATCAGAGAGGCAGAGTCATGCAGCACGGTATTGGGCCCATCGGCCCAACTCCTCCATGTAGACCACGATGTCCCACTCTCTCATCCTCTCCCTTCTTTCCTTTGGCTAGAATGCCTGGGTTTTATAGGGAGTCGGCTGACAAGGATCAAGTGGCCAACGAATATCAGCTGACTGGAACCTGCTGTTGCCAGTGATGCTGGGATTGGCCTCTCCTGGCCAGCCTTAGAGTTATAGAGATCAGGGTGACATCCAAGCGAGGGGCCGCTGTCACACCTCAACACCTTTCCTATCCATGCACTTGCCCAAGTATTGTTTTAATCTAATCATTGTACCTCCATCAACCACTTCCTCTGGATGTTCATTCCACATACCAACCGCCCTCTGTGTGAAAAAGTTGCCTCTCAGGTTCCTATTAAATCATTCTCCTCTCATCTTAAGTCAATATCCTCTGGTTCTTGATGCGCCTATCTTGAATAAAAAATGTCTATGCATTCCCTTTGTGATTTTATACACTATAGAACCTGAATTCTGAAGAAGGGTCCTGACTTGAAACGTCACCTATCCATGTTCCCCAGAGATGCTGCCTGACCCGCTGAGTTACTCCAGCACTCTGTGAATCGTCACCTATCCATGTTCCCCAGAGATGCTGCCTGACCCGCAGAGTTACTCCAGCACTCTGTGAAACGTCACCTATCTGTGTTCTCCAGAGATGCTGCCTGACCCGCTGAGTCTACCTTTCCCTCTAAACCCCATTCTCCTGCCTTCTCCCCATAACCCCTGACACCTGTACAAATCAAGCATCTGTCAATCGCCATCTTAAATATATCCATTGACTTGGCCTCCAGAGCTGTCTGTGACAATGAATTCCACTGATTCACTAGCAACTGACGAAAGCAATTCCTCCTCGACTTCTTTCTAAAGGATACGTCTGTTTATTCTGAGGCTACTGCCTCTGGTCTTAGACTCTACCACTAGTGAACACATTCTGAAGTTGCCGTTCAGGTTCCTATGAAATCTCTCCCCCCTCACCTTCAATCTACGCCCTTTGGTTGTTAATTCCTCACTCCTGGCAATAGGTATGTTCACCCTATGTAAAAATTGAACATTCTTGAGTCTCCCGTCAGTTCATGAGTAGCTTCTTCCAGCATGGTGGCGCAGCGGTAGAGTTGCTGCCTTACAGCGAATGCAGCGCCGGAGACCCGGGATCGATCCTGACTACGGGTGCTGTCTGTACGGAGTTTGCACATTCTCCCCGTGACCTGCGTGGGTTTTTTCCGAGATCTTCGGTTTCCTCCCACACTCCAAAGACGTACAGGTTTGTTGGTTAATTGGCTTGGTAAGTGTAAAAAATATCCCTGGTGTGTGTAGGATAGTGTTAATGTGCGGGGATCGCTGGTCGGTGCGGACCCGGTGGGCGGACACTGTATCTGTAAACTAAACTTCTGAAGAAGGGTCCTGACTTGAAACGTCACCTGTCCATGTTCTCCAGAGATACTGCCTGACCCGCAGAGTTACTCCAGCACTCTGTGAAACGTCACCTATCTGTGTTCTCCACAGATGCTGCCTGACCCGCTCAGTTACATTTAGAACTGAGATGAGGAAAAACTTTTTCAGTCAGAGTTGTGAATCTGTGGAATTCTCTGCCTCAGAAGGCAGTGGAGGCCAATTCTCTGAATGCATTCAAGAGAGAGCTAGATAGAGCTCTTAAGGATAGCGGAGTCAGGGGGTATGGGGAGAAGGCAGGAACGGGATACTGATTGAGAATGATCAGCCATGATCACATTGAATGGTGGTGCTGGCTCAAAGGGCCGAATGGCCTCCTACTGCACCTATTGTCTATTGTCTATTGTCTAAACCCTCGCCCTCCCAACACAGAGAGAGTGCGGGCCATCGCAGGTGACTGCTCCCACCGTGTACGGACAAATCCTCTGCTGGGCGTCTGGAAGCTGCTGTGTGCAGCCTTTGTTTGGCTGCACATCTCTCCTCGCTCAATTGTACCAAGCGTTTGTTACGATTGAAAAATCATCAGGTTGGGAAGAGCAAAGGGCAAGGTGGATATAATCAATAACCCTTTTGACGATAGGAAATCCAAGAACTCCTTTGGTCAGAGGTGAAAGTAATTTAAGAGGAACCCGAGGGGCAACTTTTTCACAAAAAGGGTGGTGGGTGTATGGAATGAGCTGCCAGAGGAGGTAGTTGAGGCAGGGACTATCACAACGTTTAAAGGCACTTGGACAGGTGCATGGATAAGAAAGGTTTAGAGGGATATGGGCCAAATGCGGGTGGGTGGGACTAGTGTAGGCGGTCGGCATGAGCAAGTTGGGCCGAAGTCTGTTTCCAAATTGTATGACTCGATGACTTCGAATGGCCTTCGAAGACTATTGGAGTCATAGTCACAGTCATACAGTTCAGAAACAGGCTCTACGGCTCAACTTGTCCGTGACAACTAAGATGCCGCATCAAAGCTAGTCCCATTAGCCCGTGTTTGGCCCATGTTCCTCTACACTTTTTCTCTCCATGTACCTGTCCAAGTGCCTTTTAAATTTAGTTTAGTTTTAGTTTAGTTTAGAGATATCACGCAGAAACAGGCCCCTTCGGCCCACCGGGTCCACGCCGACCAGCGATCCCCGCACACTAACACTTTCCTCTACCCACTAGGGACAATTTTTACATTTACCGAGCCAATTAACCTACAAACCTGCACGTCTTTGGAGTGTGGGAGGAAACCAAAGATCTCGGAGAAAGCCCACGCAGGTCACGGGGAGAACGTACAAACTCCGTACAGACAGCACCCGTAGTCGGGGTCGAACCCGGGTCTTCGGCGCTATAAGGCAGCAACTCTACCGCTGCGCCACCATGCCACCCTAAATGTTGATATAGTACCTGCCTCAACTACTTCCTCTGGCAGCTCGTTCCCTACACCCACTGAAGGGTGTGAAGTTGCCTCCTGGGTTCCTATTCAATCTTGCCCCTCTCACCTTCAATCCAAAAATAGTATGTGCTCTTTCTACTCCCCTCGTGATTTTATACACCTCTATGTGATCTTTCTTAGCCTCCTGCTCTCCAAGGAATAAAGTCCTAGCCCGCCCAGCATCTCCCCATAGCTCAGTCCCTCGAGCCCTGGCAATATCCTCGTAAATCTACCCTCCTCTCTTTCCAGCTCAATGGAATCTTTCCTATTGCAGGATGATCAACACTGAACACAATGCTCCAAATGCACTCTCATTTCTGACAAATTGGAATATTTCCAGTCCAATGAAAGTTTGGCAGTGATGATGGTAGTGGATCTTGCAGCTCAGGAAGGTCTTGGGAAAGTAGTCAATGTCATCTAGGGTTGTGGACCAGAATGTTGGAGAAACAAGGAACAGTAAATGCTGGTTTTTCAAAAAAAGTAACAGAGTGCTGGAGTAAATCAGCGGGTCAGGCAGCATCTCTGAAGAAGTCTGAAGGATGGTCTCGAACCGAAACATCACCCATTCTTTCTCTCCAGAGATGCTGCCTGTCCCCCTGAGATACTCCAGCTTTTTGTGTCTATCTTCAGTTTAAACCAGCATCTGCAGTTCCTTCCTACACACAGCATCCCTGCTGAACATGGACAGATGATGTTACAGGTCTTCTCTGCACCCTTTCCACTCATCCATGAATCCCTGATACATCAATGAATAATGCCAGAGGAGGGAGCTGAGGCAGGGAACGTTACCACAGATGGACGGCTGTGGAGGCAAGCTCAATGGATATTTGTAAGGTGGAGATTGACAGATTCTTGATTAGTACGGGTGTCAGGACTTATGGGGAGAAGGCAGGAGTATGACTTGAGAGGGAGAGATAGATCAGCCAAGATTGAATGGTTGAATAGACTCTGTGGGCAGAATGGCTTTATTCTGATCTTATACCTTGTGAACCTCTGAACATTTAGTTTAGAGATACAGCGCAGAAACAGGATCAGTCTGAAGAAAGGTCTCGACCCGAAACGTCAACCATTCCTTCTCTCCCGAGATGCTGCCTGACCCGCTGAGTTACTCCAGCTATTTGTGTCTACTTTAGAGGGATCATGTACAGGCAGGTGAGATCAGTTTAACTTACCATCAAGCTTGACACAAACATTGGGCCGAAGGGCCCGTGCCTCCCCTGCTATCCTGTTATATGTTGTATGGTTACCATTAGGCCATATTGGGCCCTAGTGAGACCGCACCTGGAGTACTGTGTGCAGTTTTGGTCTCCAAATTTGAGGAAGAATATTCTTGCTATTGAGGGCGTGCAGCGTAGGTTTACTACGTGTGTTCGTCCTGCCGGCGTCCATCTTCTTTGACCCTCTGCCCCCGTGGACCCGTTGTTGGCCAGGCAGTCTCCCCCGGGGCCGGGGGCGGGCGAGGGCGAGAGGAAAGGGGAGAGGGAGCCACTCTCCCTGGCCCTGGGCGGCCAGCAGCAGGAGAGCGGCCGCAAGGCGCTGCCGTGTGTTCGTCCTGCGGCGGCCATCTTCTTTGACCCTCTGCCGCCGCGATGCACCACGGGAGGAAGGTCAGGCGCGGGGCACGCCGGGACGGGCGCTGGTCCTCCCGGCACTGCTGCGCAGTGGGGGAGGGGGGGGAAGCGCATTTATTAAAGTTTATAAAGTGAATTACTTTTGGAATGCAACAATAGTTGATCAATGATCACCGCAGGCGAATGGTGAGTAAGGTGGGCCTAAGATTGTTGCGCTATGGTGTACCGTTTTGGCTGTATTTTGGCTCCCTCACCCCCGTTAGAGGCAGGAAACATGTTCCCAATGTTGGGGGAGTCCAGAACCAGGGGCCACAGTTTAAGAATAAGGGGTAGGCCATTTAGAACGGAGATGAGGAAAAACTTTTTCAGTCAGAGAGTTGTGAATCTGTGGAATTCTCTGCCTCAGAAGGCAGTGGAGGCCAATTCTCTGAATGCATTCAAGAGAGAGCTAGATAGAGCTCTTAAGGATAACGGAGTCAGGAGTATGGGGAGAAGGCAGGAACGGGGTACTGAGTGAGAATGATCAGCCGTGATCACATTGAATGGTGGTGCTGGCTCGAAGGGCCGAATGGCCTCCTCCTGCACCTATTGTCTATTGTCTATATTACAATTGGGACGAGACTTCCACAGTGTTTACAAAGAGACTAATTATAAAATAACATTTCACGGTTTACTGAGAATGTTGACTGAAAAGACCTTTCTCCCAAATTATACATTATTGGACAAGAAACTCTTAGAGGGATATGGGCCAATTGCAGGCAAATGGGACGAGCTTAGATGGGGCATCTTGGTCAGCATGGTGGAGTTGGGCTGAAGGGCCTGTTTCCATGCTGTATGACTTGATGATTCCAAATGAGATATTAAAGCAAGATCCCATCTGCTCTCTGAGATGGAATGACAAGGCTATATTTTGAAGAACAAGAAGTTCTCTGTGGTGTCTTTGCCAATATCCATCCCTCAACCAACATTTCTAAAGCAAATTATCAGCCTTTATATCATTAACGTTCGGCAGTACTTAACTGACAATTAGTTGCTTTAGCTATCCTGAGGTTACGAATGGCTTTTTATAAATGGATCGCTTTATTCTTTGCTGTGCTGCGCGCCCTTTGCTAAGTTCCATGCTGGTACGGCACCTTTTAAACTCTAAATGAACGATACAACAGTAACTTCCAATTACATAGCCTCTTTAAAATTATACATTTCCACAAACCGCTTCACAGCACTTCATTTTAATTAAAGCCGCGAGATTGCAGACTGCAGCAGAGCCTCTTCAATGATGATAACTCGTGCCACACCTTCTCCCATCGTTTCCTTTCTATCCCACCTCTACCCCCTGTCCCCATACAACTATATCACTCCCTTCGGGCATCTCCCATGCCCGAGCCCCACGTTTCCTTTATAAAGTCAGAGTCATACAGCACGGAAATATCCCCCTTGGCCCAACTCAACCATGCTGCCCAAGATGCTCCATCCAAGCTGAATAGAATTGAGTTGAATTGAATAACTTTTATTAGCCAAGTATGTACACATACAAGGAATTTGCCTTGGTGCTTTGCTCGCAAGTAACAACACGACATACAGTAAACAATTAAGAACAAAATATTATAATTTACACATGTGAAGAATGAAATAAAATACCAGAGCAAAAGGAGGCTACAGACTTTGGTTGTTGAGTAGAGCTACTGCTCATGGAAAAACGCAGTTTTTACGTCTGGCTGTGGCTGCTTTGACAGTCCGGAGTCGCCTTCCAGAGGGAAGTGCTTCCAAGAGTTTGTGGCCAGGGTGAGAGGGGTCAGAGATGATCTTGCCCGCTCGCTTCCTGGCCCTTGCAGTGTACAGTTCGTCAATGGGGGGAAGGTTGCAGCCAACAACCTTCTCAGCTGTGCGAACGATGCGCTGCAGCCTCTGGATGTGGTGCTCGTCCCATTTGCCTGCGTTTGGGCCAACAAGGGCTGATGGGACTATCCCTCCTCATTTCCCTCTTCCCATATCCCTCCCTCTGGCTGCACATTTCATTCATAAATTCATAAGTTATAGGAGCAGCATTTGGACATTCGGCCCATCAAGTTGACTCCGCAATTCAATCATAGCTGACCTAGACAATAGACAATAGGTGCAGGAGGAGGCCATTCGGCCCTTCGAGCCAGAACCGCCATTCAATGTGATCATGGCTGATCATTCTCAATCAGTACCCCGTTCCTGCCTTCTCCCCAAACCCCCTGACTCTGCTATCCTTAAGAGCTCTAACTAGCTCTCTTGAATGCATTCAGAGAATTGGCCTCCACTGCCTTCTGAGGCAGAGAATTCCACAGATTCACAACTCTCTGACTGAAAAAGGTTTTCCTCATCTCCGTTCTAAGTGGCCTACCCCTTATTCTGAATCTGTGGCCCCTGGTTCTGGACTCCCCCAACATTGGGAACATGTTTCCTGCCTCTAAAGTGTCCAACCCCTTAATAATCTTATACGTTTCGATAAGATCTCCTCTCATCCTTCTAAATTCCAGTGTATACAAGCCTAGTCGCTCCAGTCTTTCTCTCCCTCTCAACCCCATTCTCCTGCCTTCTCCCTATAACCCCTGACACCCGTACTAATCAGGAATCTGTCAAGCTCCGCCTTAAAAATATCCATTGACTTGGCCTCAACAACCTTCTGCGGCAATGAATTTCACATTAAAAAAAAGACGCAGGAGTAGGCCATTCGGCCCTTCGAGCCAGCAACGCCATTCAATAGGTACCATGCTGCATACTTTAACGTTGCATTCTTGCAACATGCTTCACGCTCATCTTGAGAAGATTCACCTTTCATTCCAGGGCAATTTCAGATCACACACAGATTATTTAACAACATTACAGCATCACAGTCATTAGGCTTAAAGACAACAATAATTTCTCGGAGAATCTTAATAACCACCATCTGCCTAAAAATCTTTAACACGTTTAAATTTCCCATCCTGCCCTGTCCATCATTTTGATGGAAATCATTTGTCTTTCCACTGGAATGTGGACAGAGCTGCCAGCAACCTTTTACATATTCACTGAACAATTGCAAACTGATTAAACAACCCATGCATAAAATCCAACTGCAACAAACATCTGTGCTTCTACACAGATCCATGTCTAACAATTTGGTTCAGAGCGCTGCGTCTGGGTTTACGGGTCCCCTTCATCACCTCTCTGTTGCGTAACTCAACACAAACGGTAGCACTGGACATTTGTGTTGGGAAAAAAACTGCAGATGCTGGTTTAAATCGAAGGTAGGCACAAAATGCTGGAGTAACTCAGCGGGTCAGGCAGCATCTCTTGGAGAGAAGGAATGGGTGACGTTTCGGGTCGAGACCCTTCTTCAGACTGATGTCAGGGGAGGGGGCGGGACATATTGTCACCTATCCATGTTCTCCAGAGATGCTGCCTGACCCGCTGAGTTACTCCAGCACTCTGTGAAACGTCACCTATCCATGTTCTCCAGAGATGCTGCCTGACCCGCTGAGTTACTCCAGCACTCTGTGAAACGTCACCTATCCATGTTCTCCAGAGATGCTGCCTGACCCGCTGAGTTGCTCCAGCATTTTGTGTCTACCTTGGACATTGGTGTTGCTGTGAAACAAAGCCCCAAATATTCACTGGATATAAACTTTATTCATTTGTTGCCATCATTTGTCAGTCTTTGCTCTTTGGAAAAAGGCTCAGTCTGTCCACCCTTTCATAACTTATATACTTCATAAGTTCCAGGAGCAGAATTAGCCCATGTGGCCCATCAAGTCTACTCCGCCATTCAATCATGGCTGGTCTATCTTTCTCTTTCAACCCTATGCTCCTGCCTTTTCCACATCACCCTTGAGACCCACTCTAATCACGAATCTGTCAATCTCCGCCTTAAAAATATTGATTGTCTTGGCCTCTCCAGCTATCTGCGGCAATAAATTCCACAGATACAACACCTTCTAACTAAAGAAATTCCTCCTCATCTCCTTCCTAAAGGACCGTCCTTTACATCTGAGGCTGTGGCCTCTGGTCCTAGACTGTCCCACTAGTAGAAACATCCTCTCCACATCCACTCTATCCAGGCTTCTACCAGGTTTCCCTTCAACATCCGGCACGGCAGAGAAAACAATCCATAAGGTTTTTCATATTTTTAAGTCAAAGGTAGTTAGATCGAGGAGCTGGCAGTCTCGGGTTGAGACCAATGTCGGGAAGCTCCAAAGCCGCACGAGGTTAGACTAGCCCCGACCCGGGGTAAACGCCCGATGTGAGGGAGCTGAGATTCCTCCTCGTTGCAGGAGCTGGATTGCCCCGATGAGGAAGGCCCGCCACTGGTTACGGGAGCCAAGATCGTCCCGACAACGGAAGGTTTGAGACCACCGACCGCTGGAGAACAAAGAAGGGAAGAGATTGAACTTTTTTTCGCCTTCCATCACAGTGAGGAATGTGGAGGAGTCACTGTGGTGGATGTTCATGGTAAAATGTATTTTGTGTGCTCTGTTGCTTTTTATTGGTATAACTGTACGGCAAATGAAATTCCTCGTATGTTGCAAAACATACTTGGCTAATAAAGTATGATTATGATTATGATGATTATGATTGTGATAAGCAAGAGGGTGAAATGTTACTGCAGGTGGAGAGGAATATAGATTGGGATAAAAATTCTTCCCCTTTGCTCTACCAAGTGTAGGTGCAGCACTGTGGAACAGTGGTAGAGCTGCTGTCTTACAACACCAGAGACCCGGATTCGATCCTGACTGTGCATGCTGCCTGTACGGAGTTTGTACGTTCTCCCTGTGACCACGTGGGTTTCCTCCGGGTGCTCCGGTTTCCTCCCACACTCCAAAGACGTGCCTGTTTGTATGTTAATCGGCTTTGGTATAACTGTAAATTGTCCCTAGTGTGTAGGATCGTGCTAGTGTACGGGGGGGATCGCTGGTCGGCACGGACTCGGTAGGCCGACGGGCCTGTTTCCGCGCTGTATCTCTAAAGTTTAAAATCTATTATACTTGAATTTGACCAGATTGTATTATCTGATCTGATAGCATGCAAAACAAAGCTTTTCACTATAACTCGGTACACGTGACAATAATAAACCTAAACCGACTCCTAATTTGGATGTCAGTGTATTTGTGCATTTCTTGGACATAATCTAGGTTGTCGCACAATGTAATGCTCGGAGAATGCTGTGTGATGCCCCATTTAGATGGCACATTGAATCAAGCCTCCACCTACTCTCCATTGTACATGCTGTTTGAAGAGCTGGGGAGAGCTCAGATATCACACAACATCCGCTCCCTCTGCTTCAAAATATGATAATGATGAAGGCATTACTTTCATCACACTTTCTGGCACGTTGCCATGCTGACATTTTCTACATTATAACGATAACCAAACCTCAAAAAACAGTTCAGTGAATGGAAGGAGGATCAAGACATACTCCCATCAAGAGTATAAGACCTTTCTGTACAAAATGTGATTAGATCATTTATGTAAGAACTAAGTCGCCAAAAGATCATTCTTACTGAAGGGCTCACAAGACCCACAGATACCAACTTGATGAAGGAAAACCTGCTTGAGTTTATTTTCTTTATTATCGGTTGTATAGAACATCGAAAGAAGAAACCTACCACAGGAACAGGCCCTTCAGCCTACAATGTCTGTGACAAACATGATAAACTAATCTCATCTGCCTTGTGGTCTGAAGAAGGGTCTCGACCCGAAACATCACCCATTCCTTCTCTCCAGAGATGCTGTCTGACCTGCTGAGTTACTCCAGCATTTTGTGCCTAATCTCATCTGCCTGTACATATTCCTTATCGCTCCATTTCCTGCATATCCATGTGCCTATCTAAAAGCCTCTTAAATGCCACTATTGTATCTGCCTTCACCACCATCCCTAACAGCGCACTCCAGGCACATCACCCTCTGTTAAAAAACGTGCCCTGCACATCTCCTTTTAAATTTTCCCCCTCTCATCGAAAGTTATGCCGTCTCGTCACTGATAGTTCCACTCTGGCTATAAGGTTCTGGATGCCTACAGTCTCCGGGCCTACAGCGCCCCCCGGGCCTAATATAGGAAAAGGTCAGGCCCATACAGGACAAACCAATTTAGCCCAAAATATGGGATGTCCCGGCTAATACGGGACAGTTGACAACCCTAGTCTCCAATGCTCCAGAGAAAACAATGTCTACATAGAAACATAACCATATAACCATATAACAACTACAGCATGGAAACAGGCCTGTCCGGCCCTACCAGTCCACGCCGACCATTCTCCCTGACCTAGTCTCATCTACCTGCACTCAGACCATAACCCTCCAATCCCCTCCTATCCATATACCTATCCAATTTACTCTTAAATAATAAAATCGAGCCAGCCTCCACCACTTCCACCGGAAGCCCATTGCATACAGCCACCACCCTCTGAGTAAAGAAGTTCCCCCTCATGTTACCCCTAAACCTTTGTCCCTCAATTCTGAAGCTATGTCCCCTTGTTGGAATCTTCCCCACTCCCAAAGGGAAAAGCCTACCCACGTCAACTCTGTCCGTCCCTCTCAAAATTTTAAAAACCTCTATCAAGTCCCCCCTCAACCTTCTACGCTCCAAAGAATAAAGACCCAACCTGTTCAACCTCTCTCTGTAGCCTAAGTGCTGAAACCCAGGCAACATTCTAGTAAATCTCCTCTGTACCCTCTCCATTTTGTCGACATCCTTCCTATAATTTGGCGACCAGAACTGCACACCATACTCCAGATTCGGCCTCACCAATGCCCTGTACAATTTTAACATTACATCCCAACTTCTATACTCGATGCTCTGATTTATAAAGGCAAGCATACCAAACGCCTTCTTCACCACCCTATCCACATGAGATTCCACCTTCAGGGAACAATGCACAGTTATTCCCAGATCCCTCTGTTCCACTGCATTCCTCAATTCCCTACCATTTACCCTGTACGTCCTATTTTGATTTGTCCTACCAAAATGCAGCACCTCACACTTATCAGCATTAAACTCCATCTGCCATCTTTCAGCCCACCCTTCCAAAAGGCCCAAGTCTCTCTGTAGACTTTGAAAATCTACCTCACTATCAACTACACCACCTATCTTAGTATCATCTGCATATTTACTAATCCAATTTGCCACACCATCATCCAGATCATTAATGTAAATGACAAACAACAGTGGACCCAACACAGATCCTTGGGGTACTCCACTAGACACTGGCCTCCAACCTGACATACAATTGTCAACCGTTACCCTCTGGTATCTCCCATTCAGCCATTGTTGAATCCATCTTGCAACCTCACTATTAATACCCAACGATTTAACCTTCTTAATCAACCTTCCATGTGGAACCTTGTCAAATGCCTTACTGAAGTCCATATAGACAACATCCACAGCCTTGCCCTTATCAATTTCCCTGGTAACCTCTTCAAAAAATTCAAGAAGATTAGTCAAACATGACCTTCCAGGCACAAATCCATGTTGACTGTTTCTAATCAGGCCTTGATTATCCAAATAATTATATATATTGTCCCTAAGTATCTTTTCCATTAATTTTCCCACCACAGACGTCAAACTAATAGGTCTATAATTGCTGAACATAGAAATAGAAAAATAGGCGCACCGCCCCGCGCCCCATGTGACCTCACCCAGCCAGCGGCCACATGCTCCCGCTCCACTAATGGTGGCTGTCCAGGCCGGGAGGCGGGTTGCTATGCAACCTCTGTTAGGCGACGCCCGGGCCTCCAGGCCTATACTGTCCGGGCCTACACTGTCCGGGCCTACAGAGTCTGGGCCTACAGTGTCCGGGCCTACAGAATCCGGGCCTACAGCGCCCGCCGGGCCTAATATAGGACCTGTACGGGACAAACCAATTTAGCCCAATATACGGGATGTCCCGGCTAATACAGGACAGTTGGCAACCCTAACTGTACGCCATACACCATATGCAGCCTAACCAAAGCCCTATAAAGCTGCATCATGGCTTCGCAACTCTTATACTCTATGCCCCGACCGATGAAGGCATGACGTCTTCTTCACCACTCTATCTAGTTATTTAATTTAGTTTAGTTTAGAGATATAGTGCGGAAACAGGCCCTTCGGCCCACCGAGTCCGCGCCGACCAGCGATCCCCGCACACTAACGCTATCCTACACACAAACTAGGGACAATTTAAAATGATACCAAGCCAATTAGCCTACAAACCTGTACATCTTTGGAGTGTGGGAGGAAACCGGAGATCCCGGAGAAATCCCACGCAGGTCACGGGGGAAATGTACAAACGCCGTACAGATAGCGCCCGTAGTCGGGATCAAACCCAGGTCGCTAGCGCTGTAAGGTAGCTACTCTACCGCTGCACCACCGTGCCACCCAGTTATGTCCCAACTTTAGGGGGACTACGGTCCTGGACCCCAAGATCACTCCGTACATATCGCTAAATTTTAAAGTTTATTCTCTTGATCAAGAGTTTGTCAAAGTATTAGCATATTTTCCTGGTTCGGCACCACAGGTCTATGAGCCTGTGAATTATAGCGTTCCATTTATTGTACCATCATTTAAAATAAATAATTGAAGTTAATGGATTTTGGTAAAGAGGTTCAAAGTGCAGGACACGTAATTGCCAGGCAAAGCGAGTTTGCCAGCATTACTTAAGTCTTGATTCATAAAAGTGGTGACCCAGTAATTCTTTACTCTTGTCTAAAAGTTAAAATAGAATACATCAATAAATAACGAGAGGTTTTCTCACTCAGTACATCGGCAAAGGAAGAATTCAGTTTCTGTCATATCACATTCTACATTTTCATGAATAAATAATCCGTGGATGTAGAATGCCTTACTTAGAGGAATAATGATGCATGACTTGTGCATTGCAGTAACCTGAATGGTCTGTGCGTACCATCCAGGTTATGTAATAAAATGAGAAATGGAACAAATAAGCACAGTATAAAAGTACTGAATGTGAAGCCAACAACACTGGATAAAATACATGCAACTGACTCGTGGATCTCTGTTCTCCTCAGTAACTACTTCTACTATCCTGAGCTAGGCGGCACGGTGGTGCAGCTGGGTTAAGCCACTGCCTCGCAGCGCCGGAGACCCGGGTTGCATCCTGACCTCAGCTACTGTCCGTGTGGACTTACATAGAAACATAGAAATAGAAAAACAGGCGCAGGAGTAGGCCATTTGGCTCTTCGAGTCAGCACCGCCATTCAATATGATCATAGCTGATCATCTAAAATCAGTACCCCGTTCCTGCTTTTTCCCCATATCCCTTGATTCCGTTAGCCGTAAGAACAAAATCTAACTCTCTCTTGAAAACATCCAGTGAATTGGCCTCCACTGCCTTCTGTGGCAGAGAATTCCACAGATTCACAACTCACAGGGTGAAAAAGTGTTTCCTCGTCTCAGTCCTAAATGGCCGACCCCTTATTCTTGAACTGTGACCCCTGGTTCTGGACTCCCCCAACATCAGGAACATTTTTCCTGCATCTAGCCTATCCATTCCTTTAAGAATTTTATATGTTTCTATAAGATCCCCTCTCATCCTTCTAAATTCCAGTGAATACAAGCCCAGTCGGCCCATTCTTTCATCATATGTCAGTCCCGCCATCCCAGGAATTAACCTGGTGAACCTACGCTGCACTCCCTCAATAGCAAGAATGTCCTTCCTCGAATTAGAAGACCAAAACTGCACAAAACAGGCACTTCGGCCCACAGAGTCCGTGCTAGCCAATGATCACCCGTATACTAGCACTATCCTATAACTAGGATTTACAGAAGCCAATTAACTCACTAACCTAAGGTAGACACAAAATGCTGGAGTAACTCAGCGGGAGAGGCAGCATCTCTGGAGAGAAGGAATGGGTGATGTTTTGGAAGTCTGAAGAGGGTCTCGACCCGAAACGTCGCCCATTCCTCTCCGGAGATACTGCCTGTCCCGCTGAGTTACTCCAGCATTTTGTGTCTACCTTTGATTTAAACCAGCGTCTGCAGTTCTTTCCCGCACAAACCTATATGTCTTTGAAGTGTGGGAGGAAACCGGAGCACCCGGAGAAAACCTATGCAGGACATGGGGAGAACGTGCAAACTCCGTACAGACAGCATCCGTCTTCAGGATCAAATCCGGTTCTCTGGCGCTGTAAGGCACCAGCTCTACCACTTTGAGATTTCTAAATTGATAGACGATCAAGGAATCTAATGGTAAATTAATGCAGAATTGACTATAAGAAGATTCATGTAGAATTGACTGGATAGGAAGGATTAACTGCAGCTGGTCATAAAGTAGGAAAGTGTTAGATATTCTGCTGAAATGGTAACACGCTTCTCTGAGTGATGGAGAGAACTGTGGGTTTGAAATTTTGCACTGACTCACAGAGAACAATAAAACTAAAGACTGTATCTCATTCTCAACAAGCAGCTGGGGAAGGAGATGGAATCAGTGGCAAGCTTACAGCGTGTTTTCGTGGAAGCTAGGATCTTGGAATTTGTGTATTACCCTTTTGCATTCTTTACATAGGTCTTTCTTTTTACGTTTTGTAGCTCAAAAGCTGACTTCTTCACTGTCTCAGATGTCGCTAATGCAATTCACCACTGGTAGCTGGGAAGTAGTCACTAAAGCAGCACAATCACAGATAGGTGTCCTCATATTTCGCTTGGGTAGTTTAGACAATAGACAATAGGTGCAGGGGGAGGCCATTCGGCCCTTCAAGCCAGCACCGCCAAGCGGTATGAACATTGACTTCTCTAACTTCAGATAGCCCCTGCTTTCCCTCTCTGTCCCCTCCCCCTTCTCGCACCAGTCTTACTTGTCTCCGACTACATTCTATCTTTGTCCTGCCCCCTCCCCTGACATCAGTCTGAAGAAGGGTCTCGACCCGAAACATCACCCATTTCTTCTCTCCCGAGATGCTGCCTGACCCGCTGAGTTACTCCAGCATTTTGTGTCTACCTACAATCACAGATAGATTCATTGACCATTTAAAAGACATTTCGACAGACACATGGATAGGAAAGGTTTAGAGGGCTATGGGCCAAACGCGGGCAAGTGGGATTAGTGTAGATGGGGCAGCTTAGCCGGCATGGGCCGAAGGACCTGCTTCAATGCTGTATTATTTTACGGCTCTATGAAATATTCCAAAGGCAGACTAAATAACTTTCTGTTCTGTGTTCAAGATGTCCACACAACCCTGGCCATGCTCAAAACATCATTCCCGCCAATGGGAAGAAGGTACAGGAGTCTGGAAACCGTGACCACAAGGTTCAAGAACAGCTTCTTCTCAATAGCCACCAGGGTCTTGAACTCAGCATAATACTAACCTCATCCATGAACTATGAATTGTCTTGTTGAAACTAAAGACTTTGGACTTCTTGCACTGCTACTGGGCTTTATAATTTATTGAATTTTTGTTTGTTTATCATGTGATCTCTGAGTACTGAGTACTGTGTTCATTAGGGTCCCATATTAGCCGGGACATCCCATATTTTGGGCTAAATTGGTTTGTCCTGTATAGGACCGCCCTTGTCCCGTATTAGACCCAGACGGCGCTGTCGGCCCGGACACTGTAGGCCCGGACACTGTAGGCCCGGACACTGTAGCCATGGGGCTGCTGTAGTCCCAGACAGTGTAGGACCGGGCACCGCCTAACGGAGGTTGCGTAGCAACCCACTTCCCGGCCCGGGCAGCCGCCATTGGTGTAGCGGGAGCACGTGGCCGCTGGCTGGGTGAGGTCACGTGGGGCGCGGGGCGGTGACATCACCCTTTGTCCCTTATTTGGGAGTGAGGAAGTTGGCAACCCTAGTGTTCACAGGCCAGTTAGAATTTAATTGCTCCATTTTTGGTACATATGACAATTAAACACTGCCAACTCTTGGATGCCTGTATCTTTTTTAAGTGGCTTTACAGTGCGTGTTGCAGCTGAGTCCACTATCCATTCATACTGATTATACACAATTCTTTATCCAAACAATATATTCTGTAATTATCAAGGGCTGGGAAGAACGGGGTTGGGTGTGTGATTGCTCAGCATACTAAACATGGTTAATTAACTTCCAGGGATCCTCCAGAGACAGGAGTACATTTTACAAGTCTAATCACTGCTGTGCCTTTTTAGTTGCCCTGCTTATATCTGTCGTTATCCAGAGATACTCCAGAAATGATTATCTGATCGAGGACACTAAGATATCAGACTGATATTTTCAATCTGCATTTTGCAGTAAATTTGATTCAACTTTATCATTTTATGGTAAAAGTGGGCGTATTCCACACCATTAAACTCGATAGCACACGAGTATGTGGTTCAGCAGCACGACTGAAGACTCAACTAGTTAAATTAATGATCAGTAGGGAAGAACTGCAGACGCTGGTTTAAATCGAAGGTAGGCACAAAATGCTGGAGTAACTCAGCGGGTCAAGCAGCATCTCTGTAGAGAAGAATGGGTGACGTTTCGGGTTGAGACCCTTCTTCAGGGCCGAATGGCCTACTCCTGCACCTATTGTCTATTGTCTATTCAGATCAGTCTGAAGAAGGGATTTATTCACAAAATGCTGGAGTAACTCAGCAGGTCGGGCAGCATCTCAGGAGAGAAGTGACGTTTCGGGTCGAGACCCTTAGAAGGGTCTCGACCCGAAACGTCACCCATTCCTTCTCTCCCGAGATGCTGCCCGACCTGCTGAGTTACTCCAGCATTTTGTGAATAAATCGATTTGTACCAGCATCTGCAGTTATTTTCTTATACAGTCTGAAGAAGGGTCTCGATGCTGCCTGACCCGCTGAGTTACTCCAGCACTCTGTGTCTGCCTTTAAATTCATGACTGGTCAGCTGCATCGCAACATACATCTACATAACTAAGATGCAGTTGAGAACAAACATTAGCATCAGGAGAGTCTGTGTTACTGCATGGATTATTCAGTTTGTACCAATCAATTTTTAATTACAATTTCATCTTTCACTGGAGAGGTGCTGCAGAAATGGCATATTGCCTCTATTCTGGAGTTGTGCTCAGGAATCAAACGTAAAATATCTTTTATTGCTAATATAATTGTCATTAAGATCTGCATTTCATTTTACGTGGCGTGCCTGCAGGATGGGCTGAACATGAGCTCCAAACAGCACCATGCCTAATAACAAAATGACCGGTGATCAATTGTCCAAAATCATTTATCAGAAACACAAACGCCCAAGGGTTGAGACATGAATCAACGATTCCTAATTACTGGCCATGAACATTTCATGAGCTGATAAGTGGAGCCGGGGTGAAGAGTTGACACCAGTTGGCTGCAGGATTGACATAGAACGAGTCCCAGATTTGTGTTCTATTGGATTCACATGTGTCAGAGTCTTTTTAACCCAAAGTGAACATTTCCTGCAGCATTCTCAGGCTCAATACCATTAGGTGATGGGGACTCTTCTCCCATGCTGCTCAAGGAGTAAGTTCATTAGTTCTAGGAGCAGAATTAGGCCATTCAGCCCATCGAGTCTATTCAATAGACAATAGACAATAGGTGCAGGAGTAGGCCATTCGGCCCTTCGAGCCAGCACCACCATTCAATGTGATCATGGCTGATCATTCTCAATCAGTACCCCGTTCCTGCCTTCTCCCCATACCCCCTGACTCCGCTATCCTTAAGAGCTCTATCTAGCTCTCTCTTGAATGCATTCAGAGAATTGGCCTCCACTGCCTTCTGAGGCAGAGAATTCCACCGATATACAACTCTCTGACTGAAAAAGTTTTTCATCATCTCCGTTCTAAATGGCCTACCCCTTTTTCTTAAACTGTGGCCCTTGGTTCTGGGGCCATTCAATCATGGCTGATCTATCTTTCCCCCACTACCCCATTCTCTTGCCTTCTCCCCTCAACCCTGACACTCTTACTAATCAAGAATCTGTCAAGCTCGAGTTTAACTAACATATGTACTGATAGAAACATAGAAAATAGGTGCAGGAGTAGGCCATTCGGCCCTTCGAGCCTGCACCGCCATTCAATATGATCATGGCTGATCATCCAACTCAGTATCCCGTACCTGCCTTCTCTCCATACCCCCTGATCCCTTTAGCCACAAGGGCCACATCTAACTCCCTCTTAAATATAGCCAATGAACTGGCCTCAACTACCTTCTGTGGCAGAGAATTCCACAGATTCACCACTCTCTGTGTGAAAAAAAACGTTCTCATCTCGGTCCTAAAAGACTTCCCCCTTATCCTTAAACTGTGACCCCTTGTTCTGGACTTCCCCAACATCAGGAACAATCTTCCTGCATCTAGCCTGTCCAACCCCTTCAGAATTTTGTAAGTTTCTATAAGATCCCCCCTCAATCTTCTAAATTCCAGCGAGTACAAGCTGAGTCTATCCAGTCTTTCTTCATATGAAAGTCCTGCCATCCCATGACGGAACAATTAAGTTCTTACTTGCAGCAGTTTAACAGGCCTGTGAATGCAATACATGCAGATAATATACATTAATTAAAATATATTCAATAAATGGAGCATCCTGACATACCACACGGCATCTCTGTGATATGTCAGCTGCACGGCAGTGGATAGGAGAGCTCTTCAGTGGGTCGTCTCCAGAGCACAGAAGATCATTGAGATGCAGCTCCCAGCCCTGGAGCACATCTACAACACACGCTGCCTCAGGAAGGCCACCAGCATCTGTCGGGACCCCACACACACCGTCTGTTTGAACTCCTTCCACCTGGCAGAGGTTATAATGGCCTTCTACGCCCGCACCTCCAGACTGAGAAATAGCTTTTCCCCTAGAGCAATAACTGCACTGAATCAGTCTGCTAAGCGTCCCCCATATTCTGTCTTTGCCCTCATAATCATCTGGCACAGCCGACTTTATCACAACACAGTGACAGCTGCTGTAATTTTGACCCTCAGTGTGCATGGACCTATTTGTACTTTTACCTTTTATAAACATTATTTTCTATTTATTTATTTTTATAGCATCGATACGGAGGTTGCAATCTTAATCTCGTTGCTCTTGTACAATGACAATAAAGAAATGTTATTATTATTATTATTATTATTATTATTATTATTATTATTAAATTTGCAAAATTGAAATCCTTAGTGCAACCAATAGCAGTGTCAGAGGTCCATGTAGACATCAGGAACTGCAGATGCTGGAATCTTGCTCAGAACACAAGAGTAACAGCGGGTCTTTCTTCCTCAACCGTAGAACCAGCCGATCTCCATCTCCCAACACTCTCCTCCGCCAAGCAGAGCTGGTTCTTAACCTCAACAAGCTCTCCTTTGACTCCTCCCACTTCCTCCAAACCAGAGGCGTAGCTAAGGGCACTCGCATGGGCCCTAGCTACGCATGCCTCTTTGTCGGGTACATCAAACAATCCCTGTTCCGGGCGTACACTGGCCCCATCCCCGAACTCTACCTCCGCTACATCGACGACTGCATTGGTGCTACCTCTTGTACCCATGCAGAACTCACTGACTTCATAAATCTCACCATTAATTTCCATCCTGCCCTTAAATATACTTGGACCATCTCCGACATCTCCCTACCGTTTCTGGATCTCACCATCTCCATCGCAGGAGACAGACTAGTGACTGATATCTACTACAAACCTACTGACTCCCACAGCTATCTTGACTACACTTCTTCCCACCCTGTCTCCTGTAAAAAGTCTATCCCCTCCTCCCAATTCCTCCGACTACGCCGCATCTGCGCCCGGGATGAGGTGTTTCACACTAGGGCATCAGAGATGTCCTCATTCTTTAGGAGCAAAGAGGTCCTTCTGCAGTTGTACAGGGCCCTAGTGAGACCGCACCTGGAGTACTGTGTGCAGTTTTGGTCTCCAATGGCCTACTCCTGCACCTATTGTCTATTGAAACGGGGCTTCCCCTCTTCCATTATAGATGAGGCTCTTACTAGGGCCTCCTCTATATCCCGTAGCTCCATCCTTGCTTCCCCTCTACCCATTCATAAGAAGGATAGAGACCCCTTCTCCTCACCTTCCACCCCATCAGCCAGCGTATACAACAAATTATCCTCCAACATTTCCGTCACTTCCAACGGGATCCCATTACTGGCCACATCTTCCCATCTCCTCCCCTTTCTGCTTTCCACAGAGACCGTTCCCTCCGTAACTCCCTGGTCCACTCGTCCCTTCCCACCCAAACCACCCCATCCCCAGGTACTTTCTCCTGCAACCACAGGAGATGCAACACCTGTCCCTTTACCTCCCCCCTCAACTCCATCCAAGGGCCCAAACAGTCTTTCCAGGTGAGGCAGAGGTTCACCTGCAACTCCTCCAACCTCATCTATTGTATCCTCTGTTCCAGATGTCAACTTCTCTATATCGGCGAGACCAAATGCAGGCTCGGCGATCGTTTCGCTCAACACCTGAAATCGCCTTAACCAACCTGATCTCCCAGTGGTTCAGCACTTGAACTCCCCCTCCCATTCCCAGTCTGACCTTTCTGTCCTGGGCCTCCTCCATTGTCAGAGTGAGGCCCACCGCAAATTGGAGGAACAGCATCTCATATTTCGCTTTGGCAGCTTGCAGCCCAGCGGTATGAACATTAATTTCTCTCACTTCAGATAGTTCCTCTGTCCCTCCCTTTCCCCTCCCCCTTCCCAGTTCTCCCACTGTCTTCCTGTCTCCAACTCCATCCTATCTTTGTCCCGCCCCCTCCCCTGACATCAGTCTGAAGAAGGGTTTCAACCCGAAAGAGAGTTAGATAGAGCTCTAGGGGCTAGTGGAATCAAGGGGTATGGGGAGAAGGCAGGCACGGGTTACTGATTGTGGATGATCAGCCATGATCGCAATGAATGGCGGTGCTGGCTCGAAAGGCCGAATGGCCTCCTCCTGTACCTATTTTCTATGTTTCTATGTTACTTCCTTACCAAAGTCCTGTGAAGCTCTATCATGACTTCCTGACCCTTATTCTCATTGCCCCTTCCTATGAAGGCAAGCTCACTATACGCTTTCCTTCCCACTCTATCCACTTATGTTGCCACTTTCTGACAGCTATGGACCTGGACCCCACGATCCCTTTATAAATCAATACTGTCGAAGTCAGTGGGAGTAATCGGCAACTATATTTAGAAGCACCACGTCACCTTCAATACCTCGGTGAGCAATTTATTTGATATTTGAGTTAACATTTATTCTTTCAAGTGATGTTCTGCAGTTTACTGCTAAATTAAAAATGAATTCCCATGTTATATATAGAAGCTCTTCGTGCGAGACACTAAATATTTTAAGTCCACTTGCCTTTTTTTAAGCCGAGCACCATCAAACACATGGACAGTGCTTGACTTTTGACAATCACAAGTACGCACAAAATGCTGGAGTAACTCAGCGGGTCAGGCAGCATCAGGAGAGAAGGGATGGGTGACGTTTCGGGTAGAGACCCTTCTTCTGACCCGAAATGTCACCCATTCCTTCTCTCCTGAGATGCTGCCTGACCTGCTGAGTTACTCCAGCATTTTGTACCAGCATCTGCAGTTATTTTCTTACAAGTACGCGCATGGTTTTTTTAAACTTTAAAACAATGTTCAAGCTATATTTTCTGCTCTAAACATACCCCACTGAAGACTTCACACCTGGTGCGAAGTGTGGATGGAATTGCAGTGAGTTGTGCAACCCAGACCATCACCCATCCAACCTCCCTTCCATTGACTCCATGCAAGGCCAGCAGCATAATCAAGGGCCAGTCGCACCCCGGTCACTCCCTCTTCTCCCCTCTCCCATCGGGCAAGAGGTACAGAAGTGTGAAAACGCACACCTCCAGATTCAGGGACAGTTTCTTCCCAGCTGTTATCAGGCAACTGAACCGTCCTGTCACCAACTAGAGAGCGGTCCTGACCTCCCATCTACCTGTAGACCCTCGGACTATCTTTAATTGGGAAATGTACTGGACTTTATCTTGCACTACACGTTATTCCCTTTATCCTGCATCTGTACCCTCTGGATGGCTTGACGTAATCATGTAGACTTTTCGCTGAATGGACAGTTCACACCTTCTCACTGTAACAATAATAAACTACACTGCAATAGGTCGAACAAAGAGAAAGATACCAATATCACAAAATTCCTCTGACTCCGACAGTGTGACGGCTCAATCTATGACAGAAGAGGAGATCACAGGTTACCTAAAGAATGAGGAAACATAGAAACATGGAAAATAGGTGCAGGAGGAGGCCATTCGCCCCTTCGAGCCAGCACCGCCATTCATTGTCATCATGGCTGATCATCCACAATCAGTAACCCTGCAATCAGTGCCTGCCTTCTCCCCATATCCCTTGATTCCACTAGCCCCTAGAGCTCTATCTAACTCTCTTTTAAATTCATCCAGTGAATTGGCCTCCACTGCCCTCTGTGGCAAAGAATTCCACAAATTCACAACTCTCTGGGTGAAAAAGTGTCTTCTCACCTCAGTTCTAAATGGCCTCCCCTTTATTCTTAGACTGTGGCCCCTGGTTCTGGACTCCCCCAACATTGGGAACATTTTTCCTGCATCTGGCTTGTCCAGTCCTTTTATAATTTTTTATGTCTCTATAAGATGCCCTTTCATCCTTCTAAACTCCAGTGAATACAAGCCCAGTCTTTCCAATCTTTCCTCATATGACAATCTCGCCATCCCGGGGATAAACCCGGTGAACCTGCGCTGCACTGCCTCAATAGCAAGGATGTCCTTCCTCAAATTAGGAGACCAAAACTGCACACAATACTCCAGATGTGTACATATGCACATTCTCCGTTATCAAAGTATGCAGACATCGTCTACCGAGCCCGCATGCATGAGGAGCCATGTATTGCCGCCATTTTCAACGTCCAGTCCACACTGTAGTTGTTATGAGCGTTGCCCGATCCAGGCGAGCCCCAGGCAGCTGTGGGGCCTCCAGCCGTCGCCCTCCTTGGACACCACCTCCCTCTCCTTGCCCGTCCACCTTTCTGTCCTGGGCCTTCTCCACTGTCAGAGTGAGGCTCACGTAAATTGGAGGAACCGCAACTCATATTTCACTCAGGCAGCTCACAACCCTGCGGTTTGCATTGCCAACTGTCCTGTAATAGCCGGGACATCCCGCATTTTGGGCTCAATTGATTTGTCTCGTACGGGACCGCCCTTTTCCCATATTAGGCCCGGGGGCGCTGTTGGCTCTGACACTGTAGGTCCAGACAGTGTAGGTCCGGACAGTGTAGGTCCAGACAGTGTAGGTCCGGACAGTGTAGGTCCAGACAGTGTAGGTCCAGACAGTGTAGGTCCGGACACTGTAGGCCCGGACAGTGTAGGCCCGGACAGTGTAGGTCAATAGACAATAAACAATAGACAATAGGTGCAGGAGTAGGCCATTCAGCCCCTCGAGCCAGCACCGCCATTCAATGCGATCATGGCTGATCACTCTCAGTCAGTACCCCGTTCCTGCCTTCTACCCATACCCCCTCACTCCGCTATCCTTAAGAGCTCTATCCAGCTCTCTCTTGAAAGCATCCAACGAACTGGCCTCCACTGCCTTCTGAGGCAGAGAATTCCACACCTTCACCACCCTCTGACTGAAAAAGTTCTTCGTCATCTCCGTTCTAAATGGCCTACCCCTTATTCTTAAACTGTGGCCCCTTGTTCTGGACTCCCCCAACATTGCGAACATGTTTCCTGCCTCTAATGTGTCCAATCCCCTAATTATCTTATATGTTTCAATAAGATCCCCCCTCATCCTTCTAAATTCCAGTGTATACAAGCCCAATCGCTCCAGCTTTTCAACATACGACAGTCCCGCCATTCCGGGAATTAACCTAGTGAACCTACGCTGCACGCCCTCCATAGCAAGAATATCCTTCCTCAAATTTGGAGACCAAAACTGCACCCAGTACTCCAGGTGCGGTCTCACCAGGGCCCGGTACAACTGTAGAAGGACCTCTTTGCTCCTATACTCAACTCCTCTTGTTACGAAGGCCAACATTCCATTGGCTTTCTTCACTGCCTGCTGTACCTGCATGCTTCCTTTCATTGACTGATGCACTAGGACACCCAGATCTCGTTGAACTCCCCCTCCTCCTAACTTGACACCATTCAGATAATAATCTGCCTTTCTATTCTTACTTCCAAAGTGAATAACCTCACACTTATCTACATTAAACTGCATCTGCCATGTATCCGCCCACTCACACAACCTGTCCAAGTCACCCTGCAGCCTTATTGCATCTTCCTCACAATTCACACTACCCCCCAGCTTAGTATCATCTGCAAATTTGCTAATGGTACTTTTAATCCCTTCGTCTAAGTCATTAATGTATATCGTAAATAGCTGGGGTCCCAGCACCGAACCTTGCGGTACCCCACTGGTCACTGCCTGCCATTCCGAAAGGGACCCATTTATCCCCACTCTTTGCTTTCTGTCTGTCAACCAATTTTCTATCCATGTCAGTACCCTATCCCCAATACCATGTGCCCTAATTTTGCCCACTAATCTCCTATGTGGGACCTTGTCGAAGGCTTTCTGAAAGTCGAGGTACACCACATCCACTGACTCTCCCCTGTCAATTTTCCTAGTTACATCCTCAAAAAATTCCAGTAGATTTGTCAAGCATGATTTCCCCTTCGTAAATCCATGCTGACTCGGAATGATCCCGTTACTGCTATCCAAATGCTCAGCAATTTCGTCTTTTATAATTGACTCCAGCATCTTCCCCACCACTGATGTCAGACTAACTGGTCTATAATTACCCGTTTTCTCTCTCCCTCCTTTCTTAAAAAGTGGGATAACATTTGCTATCCTCCAATCCACAGGAACTGATCCTGAATCTATAGAACATTGAAAAATGATCTCCAATGCTTCCACTATTTCTAGAGCCACCTCCTTAAGTACCCTGGGATGCAGACCATCAGGCCCTGGGGATTTATCAGCCTTCAGTCCCATCAGTCTACCCAAAACCATTTCCTGCCTAATGTGGATTTCCTTCAGTTCCTCCATCACCCTAGGTTCTCCGGCCCCTAGAACATTTGGGAGATTGTGTGTATCTTCCTCAGTGAAGACAGATCCAAAGTAACGGTTTAACAGTGTAGGTCCGGACAGTGTAGGTCCGGACAGTGTAGGTCCGGACAGTGTAGGTCCGGACAGTGTAGGTCCGGACAATGTAGGTCCAGACAGTGTAGGTGTGGACAGTGTAGGTCCAGACACTGTAGGTCCAGACAGTGTAGGTGTGGACAGTGTAGGTGTGGACAGTGTAGGTCCAGACAGTGTAGGTCCGGACAATGTAGGTCCAGACAGTGTAGGTGTGGACAGTGTAGGCCCGGACACTGTAGGTCCAGACAGTGTAGGTGTGGACAGTGTAGGTGTGGACAGTGTAGGTCCGGACAGTGTAGGCCCGGACAGTGTAGGTGTGGACAGTGTAGGCCCGGACAGTGTAGGTCCAGACAGTGTAGGTGTGGACAGTGTAGGTGTGGACAGTGTAGGTCTAGACAGTGTAGGTGCGGACAGTGTAGGTCCAGACAGTGTAGGTCCAGACAGAGTAGGTCCAGACACTGTAGGTCCAGACAGTGTAGGTGTGGACAGTGTAGGTGTGGACAGTGTAGGTCCAGACAGTGTAGGTCCGGACAATGTAGGTCCAGACAGTGTAGGTGTGGACAGTGTAGGCCCGGACACTGTAGGTCCAGACAGTGTAGGTGTGGACAGTGTAGGTGTGGACAGTGTAGGTCCGGACAGTGTAGGCCCGGACAGTGTAGGTGTGGACAGTGTAGGCCCGGACAGTGTAGGTCCAGACAGTGTAGGTGTGGACAGTGTAGGTGTGGACAGTGTAGGTCTAGACAGTGTAGGTGCGGACAGTGTAGGTCCAGACAGAGTAGGTCTGGACAATGTAGGTCCAGACAGTGTAGGTGCGGACAGTGTAGGCCCGGACAGTGTAGGTACGGAGGGCTGGGCGCCACCTGATGGAGGTTGCGTGGCAACCCGCCTCCCGGCCTGGGCAGCCGCCATTGGTGGAGCGGGAGCACGTGGCCGCTGGCTGGGTGAGGTCACGTGGCGACATCGACTTGTCCCTTATTTGGGAGTGAGATAGTTGGCACCCCTACCTGCGGTATATTGTTAATTGGCCCTCTGTAAATTGCCCCTGGTGTGTAGGGAGTAAATGAGAAAGTGGGACAACATGGAACTAGTGTGAAGGGATAGTTGGCATGGACTCGGTGGGCCACAGGGCCTGTTTCATGTTGTGTCTTTCAATCAATCCTTGTGAAAGCCAGTCACTCACTGTAAGCACACCTTCTCCACAGGGCAAGAGGATCTTTCTGATTATGAATTTACCAGGACTACTCCCCGAGTCAGTTACCTCTCCTGTCTCGCCCTGTAATCCCAGCACGGTGAACATGGTGCTAAACCCATTATTTTCTCATTACTTATATTCACCGAATCAGGCACAGACCTAGCTGCCGGCATCGTGCAGAATGTGTCCCTAGTGAGTTTTCAGGCTGCTCTGTAGTAGCTAATGTCAGCAGAGTGACTCTAAAAGGCCCCTAAATGATGAATGAAGCACGTCCAGCTCCTTGTTTTCCTGTAACTCTTAAACAATACTCATTTGCTCAATCTGAGACATCCTGTTTACTTTAAAAGGGGTTGAATCACGTGTTACTTGTGGAATTCTTTGCTATAGAGGTTATGGAGGCCGTCAATGGATATTTTTATGGCAGAGATAGATAGATTCTTGATTAGTGCGGGTGTCAGGGGTTATGGGGAGAAGGCAGGAGAATGGGGTTAGGAGGGAGAGATAGATCAACCATGACTAAATGGCGGAGTAGACGTGATGGGCCGAATGGCCTTATTCTGCCCCTGTCACTTATGACCTTATGGAGACAGGCCCTTCAGCCCACCAAGTTTACGCTGACCAGCGATCACCCCGTACACGAACACTATCCTACACACTCGGGACAATTTGCAGAAGCTAATTTACCTACAAACCTGCATGTCTTCTGAATGTGGGATGGAACCGGAGCACCCGGAGAAAACCACGTGGTCACAGGGAGAACGTACAAACTTCCCCTCTTCCCCTCCCCTTCCCAGTTCTCCCTCTGTCTTCCTGCCTCCACCTATATCCTTCCTTTGTCCCGCCCCCCTGACATCAGTCTGAAGAAGGGTCTCGACCCGAAACGTCGCCCAATCCTTATTTCCTGAGATGCTGCCTGACCCACTGAGTTACTCCCGCATTTTGTGAACTACGAACTCCATAAAGACATACTGAGATGTACAGGTTTGTAGGGCAATTGTCTTCTGTAAGATTGTACATTGCCCCTGGTATGTAGGACTGTGCTAGTGTACGGGGTGGTCAGTGGTTGGCGTGGACTCAGTGGGCCGAAGTGCCTGTTTCCATATAATGTCTAAAGTAACATCTAAAATGATAAAACATTTGAACTTGTTAGAGGTGCCGGTATACTGCATTGGCTCGTACCTTCACAAAAAGATTGAAAATATCTGTGAAGTTATTAACAAATTCTTCTATTAGCTAATATTTCACAGCTTATTAAAGAGTTTTTAAGCTTTTGCTTATAGCCCAGACCAACTGAAGTGTTGAGAATCTATCCAGTCACTTATCTCGAGAAAGTTGTTTTATGGCCCATAATACCACAGAATATTTTAACATATTACTTGAATGCAGGATATAGATGATAAAAAATTCATTTTGCAGTGGGCAGTAGTTTAAATGCCGTATGAATCCGTCTATGATGAATTAGTTTCCATCTCTGAACAAAGCAAACACTTCCCCACCCCTTCATGGATTGATCGGAAGATATTTGTGGAATTCTCTGCCACAGAAGGCAGTGGAGGCCAATTCACTGGATGAATTTAAAAGAGAGTTAGATAGAGCTCTAGGGGCTAGCGGAATCAAGGGATATGGGGAGAAGGCAGGCACGGGTTACTGATTGTGAATGATCAGCCATGATCACAATGAATGGCTGTGCTGGCTCGAAGGGCCAAATGGCCTCCTCCTGCACCTATTTTCTATGTTTCTATACAGCATGGAAACAGGCCCTTCAGGCCACGGCGACCACCACTCACCCATACACATTAGTTTACGTTATCCCACTTTCTCATCCACTCTGACTCCACAACGCAAGGCCACCAGTAAGGCGGGCCTTCATGGTCAGGTCAAGAACCTGGGACTCGAGAATGGCGGCAAACCTGGCCACTATGTACACTGTAGGAAGGAACAGCAGATGCTGGTTTAAAACAAAATGCTGGAGTAACTCAGCGGGTCAGGCAGCATCTCTGGAGAACATGGATAGGTGACGTTTCACAGAGTGCTGGAGTAACTCAGCGGGTCAGGCAGCATCTCTGGAGAACATGGATAGGTGACGTTTCACAGAGTGCTGGAGTAACTCAGCGGGTCAGGCAGCATCTGTGGAGAACATGGATAGGTGACGTTTCACAGAGTGCTGGAGTAACTCAGCGGGTCAGGCAGCATCTGTGGAGAACATGGATAGGTGACGTTTCACAGAGTGCTGGAGTAACTCAGCGGGTCAGGCATTATCTCAGTAGAAAAAGGACAGGTGACGTTTCAGGTCGGGACCCTTCTCCAGACGTAATGTAGTGAGGAGGGGGGAAGAACTGGAGGCGAAAAAAGACCAGGACAAATTAGTGCTGGCAACAGATGACCTCAGCAGGATGGTTCCCTGGCAGCCCAATTGGTGGGACAGGCAGCATCTCTGGAGAGAAGGAATGGGTGATGTTTCGGGTTGAGACGCACAGGCTCGCTTCAGTCTGAAGAAGGGTCTTGACCCGAAACGTCCCCCGTTCCTTCTCTCCAGAGATGCTGCCTGTCCCGCTGAGTTACTCCAGGACTCTGTACACTGTCTCAGTGTACTGCTGTGGTACCGTTGTACTGTATCTGAGATGCCAGCCCGCCCGCCCCTCCACACAGTGCCAGGGACCCGGGCCCGACCCCGGACGTCCCCCCGGGCCCACGCTCCCCGGGCCCACACGCCCCGGCACACCAGACCACCCCACACACAGTAGTGTGTTGGATGGAACCAGTGCACCGGAGTGCCCCATGCTGCCACCCGAGCGCCCCACACTGCCACGGGGAACACCCAAGGTCAGGATAGAACTTGTATCTCTGGCGCTGGAAGCTAGCACCTACAACGCTGCACCACTGTGCTGTCCCAAGATATTGTATAGTTTGTGTCCTTTACTGTTTTTTGGTGTGGTGTATGATTATTGACTGTTTTCCCTTTGACCCTTTGAGCCAGCACCGCCATTCACTGTGATCATGGCTGATCATCCATAATCAGTACCCCATATCCCTTGACTATCTTTAAGAGCTCTATCTAACACTCTCTTGAAAGCATCAAGAGAATTGGCCTCCACTGCCTTCTGAGGCAGAGAATTCCACAGATTTACAACTCTCTGACTGAAAAAGTTTTTCCTCATCTCCATTCTAAATGGCCTACCCCTTATTCTTAAACTGTGGCCCCTGGTTCTGGACTCCCCCAACATTGGGAACATGTGTCCAATGTGTCCTCTAATGTGTCCAATCCCTTAATAATCTTATATGCATCAATAAGATCCCCTCTCATCCTTCTAAATTCCAGTGTATACAAACTTAGTCGCTCCAGTCTTTCAACATACGACAGTCCCGCCATTCCTGGAATTAACCTAGTGAACCTACGCTGCACGCCCTCAATAGCAAGAATATCCTTCCTCAAATTTGGAGACCAAAACCGCACACAGTACTCCAGGTGCGGTCTCACTAGGGCCCTGTACAACTGCAGAAGGACCTCTTTGCTCCTATACTCAACTCCTCTTGTCATAAAGGCCAACATGCCATTAGATTTCTTCAATGCCTGCTGTACCGGCTGTATATATATGATGATATGATACCTGCATGCTAACTTAGCAAGTTACCTCGAGGCAGATTGTTTTGGCACAACGGAAGGAACAGTCTAGGACACAAAGTGCTCAAGTAATTCAGCGGGTCAGGCAGCATCGCTGGAGAACATTGAAATGTAACATACTGTTCTCTGGTTACACTGCAATTGGAAAATTAATGTCACAAGTGGAATCATTCGGCCATTTTTCAGCCTTACCTTAAAGAGCAAAATTTCATCCCTTCTGCAATAATTTAATTTACTTTAGTGAAATGTGAAGTTTCATGACAGTTGCTTACTTCAAGTCTTGTGTTCACGTGCATATCCAGGTCTACCACTGCTTTTCCAGGCACCCTTGGTTCCAGAGGCTTTCCGGATTATCCGTTTTGCCGGACCACCAGTGGTCACGGCCTCCGTCAGGCGTCCCAACGGTACCGGAAAGTGGCGTCTGGGCCACCGGGGATCCGAGATACCGGCACGTAAAGTCAGCCTCGGAAATCGGCTATGAGAACGGGTCTGCCGGCACTGGCCGGGCCGGAGTTCCAGAGCTGCGGGGACAAATTTGACCCGCCGGTCGGCATGGAAATTGCCATGAGGTTGAGATCGGCCTTCTCACCCCAGCCTAGACACCACCTTTTTGGGGGGGACATCCAGGGGGAGGGGTTTCAAGTGCACTCTCGTGTTTTGTCCGGAATAAAGGAGGTGCCGGGCCACCAGTTGCCGGAGAATCGGTGGTGGACCTCGTCATGGTTTTTCAACATTAGCCAAAGATTAAACGTAGGATAGACAATAGGTGCAGGAGGAGGCTATTCGGCCCTTCAAGCCAGCACCGCCATTCAATGTGATCATGGCTGATCATTCTCAATCAGTACCCCGTTCCTGCCTTCTCCCCATACCCCCTGACTCCGCTATCCTTAAGAGCTCTATCTAGCTCTCTCTTGAATGCATTCAGAGAATTGGCCTCCACTGCCTTCTGAGGCAGAGAATTCCACAGATTCACAACTCTCTGACTGAAAAAGTTTTTCCTCATCTCCGTTCTAAATGGCCTACCCCTTATTCTTAAACTGTGGCCTCTTGTTCTGGACTCCCCCAACATTGGGAACATGTTTCCTGCCTCTAACGTGTCCAACCCCTTAATAATCTTATACGTTTCGATAGCTGTGAAAAGAGTAAACTGCTGGAGGCAGGAAAAAGAGACCAGCACAAAATCACAGCAAGCTTTGGGACCTACCAAGGATCACCATCCACCCAACAGCCACACCATTTCTACTCATTTTGCTGATGCTGTTAACAATGGCTGCCTCGCCAACAGTCTGTCGGTCCTTTCCTTCTTTGTATTTTAATTGTATGTGTTAAATGTAGGTTTTTAGTGTTCTTTAGCTTGTTTTATGTCGGGGGGAGTGGGGGTTGGGGGAAACTTTTTCTAATCTCTTCCCTCGATGGAGATGCGATTTTTTCCCGCATGGTACCTCCGTCCGCACTGCAGCCTAACATTGAGGAGTTGCTGGAGACCGATTTTCGGAGCTCCACCAGCGGTCGCCTGCAGACTTACTATCGTGGAGCTCGTGATCTCTTTTTCCAGAGGTCGATCTTGGACCTCCAACCGCTTTGCGGACTTAACATCGCGGACCCGCAGTTTATGGTCAGAGACCGACTTCGGGAACTCCAAGCCGTCGACCGTCCCGACACGGGAGTTTCGACCGCCCCGGCGCGGGAGTTTCGACCGCCCGATACCGGGGCTTCCACCGCCCCGATACCGGGGCTTCCACTGCCGGCTGTGGGATCTTCGATAGCCCTGACGGATGGTTCGACTGTCCCGACCGCGGGAGAATAAAGATGAAGTAGATTGGTCTTTTTTGCCTTCCATCACAGTGAGGAATGTGGGGATGTTTATGTGAACGTTTATGTCGTTGTGTGTCTTGTTGCTTTTTTTTCCCTATGGCTGTATGGTAATTCGCATATCACTGTACCTTAATTGGTACACGTGACAATAAAAGACCTTTGAAACTTTGTATTTACTGGAATTTAGAAGAGGGGATCTTATAGAAACATATATTGAACAGGCTGGATGCAGGAGAAATGTTCCGCATGTTGGGGGAGTCCTGAACCAGGGGTCACAGTTTAAGAATAACGGGTAGGCCATTTAGGACTGAGATGAGGAAAACCTTTTTCACCCAGAGAGTTGTGAATCTGTGGAATTCTCTGCCGCAGAAGGCAGTGGAGGCCAATTCACTGGATGTTTTCAAGAGAGTTAGATTTAGCTCTTAGGGCTAACGGAATCAAGGTATATGGGCAAAAAGTAGGAACGGGGTACTGATTCTGGATGATCAGCCATGATCATATTGAATGGCGGTGCTGGCTCGAAGGGGTGAATGGCCTACTCCTGCACCTATTTTCTATGGTTTTCTTTCCATGTTTCTATGTGTCCATGTTTGTAGGTTAATTGGCTTCTGTAGATTGTAAATTGTCCCTCGTGTGTAGTATGGTGCTAGTGTATGGGGTGATCTCTGGCCGTTGTGGACTCAGTGGGTCGAAGGGCACGTCACCACTTTGTGTCTCTAAAATCTAAAGACGGTCACGGTGGCGCAGCGGTAGAGTTGCTGCCTTACAGCGAATGCAGCGCCGGAGACCCGGGTTCCATCCTGACTACGGGTGCTGTCTGCACGGAGTTTGTACGTTCTCCCCGTGACCTGCGTGGGTTTTCTCCGAGATCTTCGGTTTCCTCCCACACTCCAAAGACGTGCAAGTTTGTAGGTTAATTGGCTTGGTAAATGTAAAAATTGTCCCGAATGGATGGAGGATGGTGTTAATGTGCGGGGATCGCTGGGCGGAGCGGACCCGGTGGTTCGAGGGGCCTGTTTCCGTGCTGTATCTCTAAACTAAACTAAGTTTAAAGGAGATGTGAGGGGCAAGTTTTTTTTTTTGCAGAGACGGATCAAATAGTGGCATTTGTGAGAGGAGACAGTCAGAGCCTTTTTCCCAGGTTGGAGATGTCAGACGAGAAGGGCATAGCTTTAAGGTGAGAGTTTAAAGAAGATGTGTGGGCAAAGAATATTCTTCTGCAGCCAATAAGAAAAGCTTGCTCCAGGAGATGTGTGGGGCAAGTTATTTTTACACAGAGGGTGGTGGATGCCTGGAACGTGCTGCCAGGTGGAGGCAGATATGATCGTGGTGTTTAAGAGGCTTTTAGATATGCACATGGATGAGCAGGGAATAAAGGGTTATGGATTACGTGTAGGCAGAGGAGATTAGTTTAATTTTGTCATCATGTTCGCACTGATGTACGATACGATACGAAAGAACTTGATTTATCCCAGGAGGGAAATTGATCTGCTAACAATCATAAAAACACAAAATCTATGAAACGTGACGAGTGGAAAGGATTGGAGATGTGCAAAGATTGGGGGGGGGGGGGGGGGGGGGAGAAGTCAGTCTCAGTCTCAATCTACTCCATAACAGAAGGGGGAGGAGTTGTACAGTTTGATAGCCACAGGGAAGAAGGATCTCCTGTGGCGTTCTGTGCTGCATCTTGGTGGGACCAGTCTGTTGCTGAAGGTGCTCCTCAGGTTGACCAGTGTGTCATGGAGGGGGGGAGCTGTATTGTCCAGGATGCTCCGCAGTTTGAGGAGTATCCTCCCCTCCAAGACCACAGCCCGTGAATCCAACTCCACCCCCAGGACGGAGCCAGCCTTCTTGCTGAGTTTGTTATGCATAGACAATAGACAATAGACAATAGGTGCAGGAGTAGGCCATTCAGCCCTTCGAGCCAGCACCGCCATTCAATGCGATCATGGCTGATCACTCTCAATCAGTACCCCGTTCCTGCCTTCTCCCCATACCCCCTCACTCCGCTATCCTTAAGAGCTCTATCCAGCTCTCTCTTGAAAGCATCCAACGAACTGGCCTCCACTGCCTTCTGAGGCAGAGAATTCCACACCTTCACCACTCTCTGACTGAAAAAGTTCTTCCTCATCTCCGTTCTAAATGGCCTACCCCTTATTCTTAAACTGTGGCCCCTTGTTCTGGACTCCCCCAACATTGGGAACATGTTATCTGCCTCTAATGTGTCCAATCCCCTAATTATCTTATATGTTTCAATAAGATCCCCCCTCATCCTTCTAAATTCCAGTGTATACAAGCCCAATCGCTCCAGCCTTTCAACATACGACAGTCCCGCCATTCCGGGAATTAACCTAGTGAACCTACGCTGCACGCCCTCCATAGCAAGAATATCCTTCCTCAAATTTGGAGACCAAAACTGCACACAGTACTCCAGGTGCGGTCTCACCAGGGCCCGGTACAACTGTAGAAGGACCTCTTTGCTCCTATACTCAACTCCTCTTGTTACGAAGGCCAACATTCCATTGGCTTTCTTCACTGCCTGCTGTACCTGCATGCTTCCTTTCATTGACTGATGAACTAGGACACCCAGATCTCGTTGAACTCCCCCTCCTCCTAACTTGACACCATTCAGATAATAATCTGCCTTTCTATTCTTACTTCCAAAGTGAATAACCTCACACTTATCTACATTAAACTGCATCTGCCATGTATCCGCCCACTCACACAACCTGTCCAAGTCATCCTGCAGCCTTATTGCATCTTCCTCACAATTCACACTACCCCCCAGCTTAGTATCATCTGCAAATTTGCTAATGGTACTTTTAATCCCTTCGTCTAAGTCATTAATGTATATCGTAAATAGCTGGGGTCCCAGCACTGAACCTTGCGGTACCCCACTGGTCACTGCCTGCCATTCCGAAAGGGACCCATTTATCCCCACTCTTTGCTTTCTGTCTGTCAACCAATTTTCTATCCATGTCAGTACCCTACCCCCAATACCATGTGCCCTAATTTTGCCCACTAATCTCCTATGTGGGACCTTGTCGAAGGCTTTCTGAAAGTCGAGGTACACCACATCCACTGACTCTCCCCTGTCAATTTTCCTAGTTACATCCTCAAAAAATTCCAGTAGATTTGTCAAGCATGATTTCCCCTTCGTAAATCCATGCTGACTCGGAATGATCCCGTTACTGCTATCCAAATGCTCAGCAATTTCGTCTTTTATAATTGACTCCAGCATCTTCCCCACCACTGATGTCAGACTAACTGGTCTATAGTTACCCGTTTTCTCTCTCCCTCCTTTCTTAAAAAGTGGGATAACATTTGCTATCCTCCAATCCACAGGAACTGATCCTGAATCTATAGAACATTGAAAAATGATCTCCAATGCTTCCACTATTTCTAGAGCCACCTCCTTAAGTACCCTGGGATGCAGACCATCAGGCCCTGGGGATTTATCAGCCTTCAGTCCCATCAGTCTACCCAAAACCATTTCCTGCCTAATGTGGATTTCCTTCAGTTCCTCCATCACCCTAGGTTCTCCGGCCCCTAGAACATTTGGGAGATTGTGTGTATCTTCCTCAGTGAAGACAGATCCAAAGTAACGGTTTAACTCGTCTGCCATTTCTTTGTTCCCCATAATAAATTCCCCTGCTTCTGTCTTCAAGGGACCCACATTTGCCTTGACTATTTTTTTCCTCTTCACGTACCTAAAAAAACTTTTGCTATCCTCCTTTATATTATTGGCTAGTTTACCCTCGTACCTTATCTTTTCTCCCCGTATTGCCTTTTTAGTTAACTTTTGTTGCTCTTTAAAAGAGTCCCAATCCTCTGTCTTCCCACTCTTCTTTGCTATGTTATACTTCCTCTCCTTAATTTTTATGCTGTCCTTGACTTCCCTTGTCAGCCACAGGTGTCTCTTACTCCCCTTAGAGTCTTTCCACCTCTTTGGAATAAATTGATCCTGCAACCTCTGCATTATTCCCAGGAATACCTGCCATTGCTGTTCTACCGTCTTCCCTGCTAGGGCCTCCTTCCAGTCAATTTTGGCCAGCTCCTGCCTCATGCCTCTGTAATCCCCTTTGCTATACTGTAATACCGACACTTCCGATTTTCCCTTCTGCCTTTCCATTTGCAGAGTAAAACTTATCATGTTGTGATCACTGCCTCCTAATGGCTCTTTTACCTCTAGTCCCCTTATCAGATCAGGATCATTACACAACACTAAATCCAGAATTGCCTTCTCCCTGGTAGGCTCCAGTACAAGCTGTTCTAAGATTTCATCTCGAAGGCACTCTACAAACTCTCTTTCCTGGGGTCCATTTCCAACCTGATTTTCCCAGTCTACCTGCATGTTGAAATCTCCCATAACCACCGTAGCATTACATTTTTGACACGCCAATTTTATCTCCTGATTCAACTTGCACCCTATGTCGAGGCATAAAACCATGGGAGGAATAGATCGGGGAGATGCACAGTCTCTTGCCCAGAGTAGGGGAACCGAGGACCAGAGGACATAGGTTTAAGGTGAGGCGGGAAAGATTTAATAGGAATCTGATGGGTAACTTTTTTCACACAAAGGGTGGTGGGTGTAAGGAACGAGCTGTCAGGGGAGGTAGTTGAGGCAGGTACTATAGCAATGTTTAAGAAACATTTGGACAGGTACATGGATTGGACAGGTTTAGAAGGATATGGGCCAAGCATGGGCAGGTGGGACTAGTATAGATGGGACATGTTGGGCCGAATGGGGCCAAGTTAAACTCATTACCACTGCCTGTACAGGATCTGTATCCCTCCATTCCCCACATATCCAGTTGCCGATCCAAACTGAAAATACTATTGCATCTGGCATCACCACCACCCCTGGCGGCATGCTCCAGGTGTTTAAACATGTGGGCGCGTTGGGCCGAAGGGCCAGTTTCCACACTGTAAGACTCTTTGTGGGCTGAAGGGCCTGTTCCTGTCCTATATTAAACATAGAAACACAGAAAATAGGTGCAGGAAGAAGCCATTTTGGCCCTTCGAGCCAGCACGGCCATCCAGTGTGATGATGGCTGATCATCCACAATCAGTAACCCGTGCCTGCCTTCTCCCCCTTGATTCCACTAGCCCCTAGAGCTCTATTTAACTCTCTTTTAAATTCATCCAGTGAATTGGCCTCCACTGCCTTCTGTGGCAGAGAATTCCACAAATTCACAACTCTCACGTTTTTTCGCACCTCAGTTTTAAATGGCCTCCCCTTTATTCTAAGACTGTGGCCCCTGGTTCTGGACTACCCCAACATTGGGAACATTTTTCCTGCATCCAGCTTGTCCAGTCCTTTTATAATTTTATACGTAAATTCTGCACAATTGATTTACCTGAGTTCACAAGCTGCTGCTCCATGATGCCACAGCCTAGGACTTCCAGCCATTCTCCCTGGAACTTGATCTCCATCTCAAAGGAAGGATGTGTAAATGGGAAGTAGCACTCCACCCACCGAATATCCAGTCCTGTTGCCGAGGCAAATAGGACAGCGTTAAGAGATCCTCAAAAAAAAGAGTACTCGTCAGTTAATGGCACCAATTACTGAATCCCAGGAAAATAAATAGCAAACAAACCCATTTACAACAGACTTGTGCACAGCAATAAATCTTTCAGCATTGGGGAAAAAAATGCCTGTGTCTATCTCAATGTGAAAAATGCTTTGTGTAGTTCAGGCCCCTTTGCAAGCAAAATCAATCACCTGTCCAACTATCACAGCCACCTGGCATGCAACGTGAAATGATTTCACATCACTATGAAGCAGGTAATAATGCTGTTGACATGAAATGGGAATATTTAGTAAGTTTTCACAAATGATAAAGTAGATGTTTTTTTAGTTTTAGAGACACAGTGCGGAAACAGGCCCTTCGGCCCACCAAGTCCACATCGAACAGTGATCCCCGCACATTAACACTATCCTACACATACCAGGGACAATTTTTACATTTTACCAAACCAATTTACCTACAAACCTGTACGTCTTTGGAGTGTGGGAGGAAACCGAAGATCTTGGAGAAAGCCCACGCAGGTCATGGGGAGGACGTACAAATTCTGCATAGACTGCAGCCGTAGTCAGGATGGAACCCGGGTCTCTGGCGCTGTGAGGCAGCAGCTCTACCCGCTGCACCACCGTGCCACCCCAAGAGCCCCATTCCAGATTGACTTCAAAAGGTTTTCATTTCTAAATCAACCGCATATTATTAATCACTTTTCATTTCAAAACAAAACTGATTTGTAATTTCAGACTGCAAATATTAACAGAATATGGTATCATATAACATTGAATATAACAGGAAGGCACCCTTTGGCCACAATGTCCGGGCCGAACGTGGGGCTAAGTTAAACTAATCTCTGCCTGCACATAATCCATATCCCCTCCATTCCCCACACATCCAGTTCCTGATGCAAACATCTGTCAAATGCCACTGTCGTATCTGCCACCACTACCACTGCAGCCCGCTCCAGGTGTTTAAAACAACTAGATCCTGCATACCTGCCTGAAATGGTGGTTTCTACAATAAAAATAAGTTCATCAAAAAGCAGCAGGATGACTGACATAGAAACTAGCCCCTAGAGCTCTTTCTAACTCTCTCTTAAATCCATCCAGACCCTGCTTCAGACTACACCAGACTGCAAAGACTGAAGATGAATTCAACCTGAAATGCCACCTATTACTTTTCTCCAGAGATGCTGCCTGACCCGCTGAGTTACTCCAGCACTCTGTGAATCGTCACCTATCCATGTTCTCCACAGATGCTGCCTAACCCGCTGAGTTACTGCAGTATTTTGTACCGATCAACAGGATGACACACGCTGGGTGGGGCAGTAAAGCAGATATTACACATTGGGTGAGCTGCTTATTATTATTGTTACATGTACCAAAATGCAGTGAAAAACATTGTTTTGCGTGCTATCCATGCAGATCATACAATGAATGAATGAATGAATTGAATGGCAGTGCTGTCTCGAAGGGCCGAATGGCCTCCTCCTGCACCTATTGTCTAATAAGTTTATTGGCCAAGTATGTGCATATACAAGGAATGTGCCTTGGTGCTCCGCTCACAAATGACAACACAAACATACAGTTAACAATTAAGAATAAAGCATAACCACATCAAAACAATAAGGATACAACTTTGCGATCTAAACATGTGGGTGAAAATAAACCAGAGCAACAAAGAGACTACAGACTTTGGTTATTGAGTAGAGTTACTACTCGTGGAAAAAAAACTGTTTTTATGTCTGGCTGTGGCTGCTTTGACAGTCCGGAGTCGCCTTCCAGAGGGTGATGAGTGAAAGGAGGCGATGAAGCCACTATATTTTCGCTCAAGATTGAGCATTTTTGTTTCTTGTGTGTTCTTTAAATTTCTTGAAGTATAATTCAGTTGCACTTACAAAAATGATATATGATTAACTTGTTACTTAAGTAACATCGTTACATTCTTGCATATCTTTCATTCATTGTTCTTTAAACTAAGTAGTGGGGGGGAGGGGTTAACAAATTGTGAATATGAAGATGAGGTAAAAGGGAATACAGGAGATATTGCAAAAGACTCTCGGAAGAATGGGAACAGAAGTTCTAGAGGGGAAAAGAAATTAAGGGCAGGGCCATTTGTGACCGATGTGAGAGAGGAGGTAAATACAGAAGTTAAAGTGTTGTACTTAAATGCGCGTAGTATAAAAAATAAAGTGGATGAGCTTGAGGCTCAGTTAGTCATGGGCAAGTATGATGTTGTAGGGATCACTGAGACATGGCTACAAGAGGACCAGGGCTGGGAACTGAATATTCAGGGGTACACAACGTATAGAAAAGACAGACAGGTGGGCAGAGGGGGTGGGGTTGCTCTGATGGTAAGGAATGATATTCATTCCCCTGCAAGGGGTGACATAGAATCAGGAGATGTTGAATCAGTATGGATAGAAATGAGAAATTGTAAGGGTAAAAAGACCCTAATGGGAGTTATCTATAGGCCCCCAAACAGTAGCCTCGACATAGGGTGCAAGTTGAATCAGGAGATAAAATTGGCGTGTCAAAAATGTAATGCTACGGTGGTTATGGGAGATTTCAACATGCAGGTAGACTGGGAAAATCAGGTTGGAAATGGACCCCAGGAAAGAGAGTTTGTAGAGTGCCTTCGAGATGGATTCTTAGAACAGCTTGTACTGGAGCCTACCAGGGAGAAGGCAATTCTGGATTTAGTGTTGTGTAATGATCCTGATCTGATAAGGGGACTAGAGGTAAAAGAGCCATTAGGAGGCAGTGATCACAACATGATAAGTTTTACTCTGCAAATGGAAAGGCAGAAGGGAAAATCGGAAGTGTCAGTATTACAGTATAGCAAAGGGGATTACAGAGGCATGAGGCAGGAGCTGGCCAAAATTGACTGGAAGGAGGCCCTAGAAGGGAAGACGGTAGAACAGCAATGGCAGGTATTCCTGGGAATAATGCAGAGGTTGCAGGATCAATTTATTCCAAAGAGGTGGAAAGACTCTAAGGGGAGTAAGAGACATCTGTGGCTGACAAGGGAAGTCAAGGACAGCATAAAAATTAAGGAGAGGAAGTATAACATAGCAAAGAAGAGTGGGAAGACAGAGGATTGGGACTCTTTTAAAGAGCAACAAAAGTTAACTAAAAAGGCAATACGGGGAGAAAAGATGAGGTACGAAGGTAAACTAGCCAATAATATAAAGGAGGATAGCAAAAGTTTTTTTAGGTACGTGAAGAGGAAAAAAATAGTCAAGGTAAATGTGGGTCCCTTGAAGACAGAAGCAGGGGAATTTATTATGGGGAAGAAAGAAATGGCAGACGAGTTAAACCGTTACTTTGGATCTGTCTTCACTGAGGAAGATACACACAATCTCCCAAATGTTCTAGGGGCCGGAGAACCTAGGGTGATGGAGGAACTGAAGGAAATCCACATTAGGCAGGAAATGGTTTTGGGTAGACTGATGGGACTGAAGGCTGATAAATCCCCAGGGCCTGATGGTCTGCATCCCAGAGTACTTAAGGAGGTGGCTCTAGAAATAGTGGAAGCATTGGAGATCATTTTTCAATGTTCTATAGATTCAGGATCAGTTCCTGTGGATTGGAGGATAGCAAATGTTATCCCACTTTTTAAGAAACGAGGGAGAGAGAAAACGGGTAATTATAGACCAGTTAGTCTGACATCAGTGGTGGGGAAGATGCTGGAGTCAATTATAAAAGACGAAATTGCTGAGCATTTGGATAGCAGTAACAGGATCATTCCGAGTCAGCATGGATTTACGAAGGGGAAATCATGCTTGACAAATCTACTGGAATTTTTTGAGGAAGTAACTAGGAAAATTGACAGGGGAGAGTCAGTGGATGTGGTGTACCTCGACTTTCAGAAAGCCTTCGACAAGGTCCCACATAGGAGATTAGTGGGCAAAATTAGGGCACATGGTATTGGGGGTAGGGTACTGACATGGATAGAAAATTGGTTGACAGACAGAAAGCAAAGAGTGGGGATAAATGGGTCCCTTTCGGAATGGGAGGCAGTGACCAGTGGGGTACCGCAAGGTTCGGCGCTGGGACCCCAGCTATTTACGATATACATTAATGACTTAGACGAAGGGATTAAAAGTACCATTAGCAAATTTGCAGATGATACTAAGCTGGGGGGTAGTGTGAATTGTGAGGAAGATGCAATAAGGCTGCAGGGTGACTTGGACAGGTTGTGTGAGTGGGCGGATACATGGCAGATGCAGTTTAATGTAGATAAGTGTGAGGTTATTCACTTTGGAAGTAAGAATAGAAAGGCAGATTATTATCTGAATGGTGTCAAGTTAGGAGGAGGGGGAGTTCAACGAGATCTGGGTGTCCTAGTGCATCAGTCAATGAAAGGAAGCATGCAGGTGCAGCAGGCAGTGAAGAAAGCCAATGGAATGTTGGCCTTCATAACAAGAGGAGTTGAGTATAGGAGCAAAGAGGTCCTTCTACAGTTGTACCGGGCCCTGGTGAGACCGCACCTGGAGTACTGTGTGCAGTTTTGGTCTCCAAATTTGAGGAAGGATATTCTTGCTATGGAGGGCGTGCAGCGTAGGTTCACTAGGTTAATTCCCGGAATGGCGGGACTGTCGTATGTTGAAAGGCTGGAGCAATTGGGCTTGTATACACTGGAATTTAGAAGGATGAGGGGGGATCTTATTGAAACATATAAGATAATTAGGGGATTGGACACATTAGAGGCAGAAAACATGTTCCCATTGTTGGGGGAGTCCAGAACAAGGGGCCACAGTTTAAGAATAAGGGGTAGGCCATTTAGAACGGAGATGAGGAAGAACTTTTTCAGTCAGAGAGTGGTGAAGGTGTGGAAGTCTCTGCCTCAGAAGGCAGTGGATGCCAGTTCGTTGGATGCTTTCAAGAGAGAGCTGGATAGAGCTCTTAAGGATAGCGGAGTGAGGGGGTATGGGGAGAAGGCAGGAACGGGGTACTGATTGAGAGTGATCAGCCATGATCGCATTGAATGGCGGTGCTGGCTCGAAGGGCTGAATGGCCTACTCCTGCACCTATTGTCTATTGTCTATTGTCTATCTCTCTACATCATCGTCTGTATCTCTCGTTTCCCTTTTCCCTAACTAGTCTGAAGAAGGGTGGTGACCCGAAACATCACCTATTCCTTCTCTCCAGAGATGCTGCCTGACCCGCTGAGTTACTCCAGGTTTTTGTGTCTATCCATTGTATTTTGGAGTTGTGTGTTCAGTTTTGGTCACCCTGTGGTAGGAAGGGTGGCGTAAAGCTGGAAAGAGTGCTGTGAAGATTAACGAGGTTGTTCCCAGGACCTGAGTTGCAAGCAGGCTCGGACTTTATTGAGTCCAGGAGGATGAGGGGTGATCTTGTAGAGATATAAAAACTCATGGGGAGGATAGGTAGGGTGAATGCACACATGTCTAATTCCTGTCTTTTACACAGGATTGGGGAAATCAAAAACCAGAGGGCATAGGTTTAAGGTGAGAGAGGAAAGATTTAATAGGAACCTGAGAAACAACTTTTCATACAGAGGGTGGTGGATATACGGAATTAGCTGCCAGAGGAGGTAGTTGAGGCAGGTACTGTCACAACATTCAAAAGACATCTCCAGGGAGATAGTAATTGGAGAATTCTTTGCAGGGGGGCGGTGAGATTTTATGTCATATTGTTTTCAAAAATGAGGATGTTTTATTGGCAGGACTAATGCCCAGGGGCTGATGAGATGCACCCAGGCCCATCTGGGGGGTAAAGGAGAAGGTTGCTAGGGCCGAACTGACATTTTACATTTTAGTTGGCCATATGTGAGTTTCCAAATGACTGTTTAGTTGTTTTCGTTTAGTTAGAGATATAGCGTGGCAACAGGCCCTTCGGTGCTCCAACTTCACGCCATTCACACATCACCCGTACACTAGTTCTATGTTGTTCCAGTTTTGCATCCTACGCAATAGGAGAAGCCAATTAATTTACAAACCTGCACGTCTTTGGAATGTGGAAGGAAATCGGAGCACCCGGAGAAAACCCACGAGGTGACTGAGAGAACGTGCAAACTCCGCACAGACAGCACCTGTAGTCAGGGTCGAACCTGGGCCTCTGGCGCTGTGAGGCAGCAACTCTACTGCTGTGCCACAAGGCTGCTGCCCAGCAAATCTGATACCTTGATAGGAAGCAGCCAACAACTCCCTTCTCCCCTCTTCCTGGGGGCAGAGGTACAAACGTTTGAAAGCACACACCACGCAGCGTAGATGGGACATGTTGGTCAGTGTGAGCAGGTTGGGCCGAAAGGCCTGTTTCCACACTGTATGACTCTACCACCAGATTCAAGGACAATTTCCTCCCTGCTGTTATCTCTCCTGAACCAATGACCCTTTTCATACCGCATCCTATTATTCTAATCTTCCAATATACCTGTTATATTCAATGTTAAATCTTGCACTAAATGTTGTACCCTTTATCCGTGTACTGCAGACGGCTTGACTGTCTTCATGTATAGTCCTTTTGACTGGATAGCGTACAAACAAAAGCTTTTCACTGTACACGTGACAATATAAAACTAAACTAAACCTATTTGCAGCTCCTGAATATTTTTTCATCTGCACTTTCTCTGTAGCTGTAACCACAGTCTGTTAATTTTCTCCATTGTACTACCTGTTGTACTCATGAATGAAACATAGCAAAATAGAAACATAGAAAATAGGTGCAGGAGGAGGCCATTGGGCTCTTAGAACCAGCACCACCATTCATTGTGATCATGGCTAATCATCCACAATCAGTAACCCGTGCCTGCCTTCTCCCCATATCCCATGATTCCACGAGCCTCTAGAGCTCTATCTAACTCTTTTTTAAATTCATCCAGTGAATTGGCCTCCACTGCCCTCTGCGGCAGAGAATTCCACAAATTCACAACTCTCTGGGTGAAAAAGGTTTTTTCTCACTTCAGTTTTAAATGGCCTCCCCCTTTATTCTTAGACTGTGGCCCCTGGTTCTGGACTTCCCCAACATTGGGAACATTTTTCCTGCATCTAGCTTGTCCAGTTCTTTCATACTTTTATACGTCTCTATAAGATCCCCTCTCATCCTTCTAAACTCTCGTGAATACATCTGCACTTTCTCTGTAACTGTAACTCCAGTCTGTTAATTTTCTCCATTGTCCTACCTGTTGTACTCACGTATGGAATGAACTGGCAGGAGGGCACACAAGGCCAAGTATTTCACTGTATCTTGGTCCACGTGACAATATTAAACCATTACCTGTTGAAGAGCCACCGAGATAAGCCAGGTAATTACTGGCCTGAGTCTCACATCAATGGGAGGGAGCAAAAAACACAATGCTGGAGTAAGTCAGCAGGTCAGGCAGGGAGAGTAGTGGCAGAAAAATTATTAGGAAAAGAAAATTAGAAGGACAAGATGAATCTGCACTTGTAAAGGCAGAGACTAATCAAAGACAACATGGTTTTGCCGGGAAGAGATCTTGTCTGATCAATTTAATTGAATTTTTCAATGAGGTAACAAAATGTATTGGGGAGGGTCAGTGCAGTTAATGCAGTCCACATAACATCAGTGAGGCCACATCGGAGTCTGGTACAAAAGGCTAGAAGCCAAGAGATCCAGGCAAAGTTGGAAAATGAGATCCAAAATTGACTTGGTAAAAGGAAGCAGAGTGTGAAGGTGTTTAGGAGGGATATCGCTGTGACTGGAAACCCGTGCATTTGTCAGATGCGTTAATGATTAGGACATGATTGTAACAGTTATGAACAGTAAGCCAGCAGATGACACTAAATTCAGTCGTGGAGTTGACAGTGAGGAGAGGTGTCACGGTCAGCAGGATGATACGGACCACCTGGTAAAATGGACAAATAGAATTTTTTATTCCCAAAGACAATCTATTTACAAAGAAAGCACATCAATGAATGCCTTTACTTCCTTAGAAGATTGCGGAGATTCAGTATGTCCACAAATACGCTCTTGTACATCTACAGGTGTTGGTTAAGACAGCATAATGACTGGTAGCATCACGGCCTGATTCAGCAACTCGAACAAAGGAGATTACAGAGTGGTAGACACTAACACTGCCTTGTCCATCACGGGTACCAACCTCCCATCGAAGGGATCTACAAGAGGCGCTGACTCAAAGGCCCATCGATTCCAGATGGAGCCCAGTGAACCAAGATTCTTTGTGTGCTGGTCACAGAAGTGGATCTGCAATGACGCATTACAATCGCTCCACTCTTAAATCTCCACTCCGACAGCTGAGAAGGCATCCTTTAGGGTCATCAGTGTTGAGGAGTATCATAGAGGAGTATACACTAGGATAGCAGTAACGGGATCATTCCGAGTCAGCATGGATTTATGAAGGGGAAATCATGCTTGACAAATCTACTGGAATTTTTTGAGGATGTAACTAGGAAAATTGACAAGGGAGAGTCAGTGGATGTGGTGTACCTCGACTTTCAGAAAGCCTTCGACAAGGTCCCACATAGGAGATTAGTGGGCAAAATTAGGGCACATGGTATTGGGGGTAGGGTACTGACATGGATAGAAAATTGGTTGACAGACAGAAAGCAAAGAGTGGGGATAAATGGGTCCCTTTCGGAATGGCAGGCAGTGACCAGTGGGGTACCGCAAGGTTCGGTGCTGGGACCCCAGCTATTTACGATATACATTAATGACTTAGACGAAGGGATTAAAAGTACCATTAGCAAATTTGCAGATGATACTAAGCTGGGGGGTAGTGTGAATTGTGAGGAAGATGCAATAAGGCTGCAGGGTGACTTGGACAGGTTGTGTGAGTGGGCGGATACATGGCAGATGCAGTTTAATGTAGATAAGTGTGAGGTTATTCACTTTGGAAGTAAGAATAGAAAGGCAGATTATTATCTGAATGGTGTCAAGTTAGGAGGAGGGGGAGTTCAACGGGATCTGGGTGTCCTAGTGCATCAGTCAATGAAAGGAAGCATGCAGGTACAGCAGGCAGTGAAGAAAGCCAATGGAATGTTGGCCTTCGTAACAAGAGGAGTTGAGTATAGGAGCAAAGAGGTCCTTCTACAGTTGTACCGGGCCCTGGTGAGACCGCACCTGGAGTACTGTGTGCAGTTTTGGTCTCCAAATTTGAGGAAGGATATTCTTGCTATGGAGGGCGTGCAGCGTAGGTTCACTAGGTTAATTCCCGGAATGGCGGGACTGTCGTATGTTGAAAGGCTGGAGCGATTGGGCTTGTATACACTGGAATTTAGAAGGATGAGGGGGGATCTTATTGAAACATATAAGATAATTAGGGGATTGGACACATTAGAGGCAGATAACATGTTCCCAATGTTGGGGGAGTCCAGAACAAGGGGCCACAGTTTAAGAATAAGGGGTAGGCCATTTAGAACGGAGATGAGGAAGAACTTTTTCAGTCAGAGGGTGGTGAAGTTGTGGAATTCTCTGCCTCAGAAGGCAGTGGAGGTCAGTTCGTTGGATGCTTTCAAGAGAGAGCTGGATAGAGCTCTTAAGGATAGCGGAGTGAGGGGATATGGGGAGAAGGCAGGAACGGGGTACTGATTGAGAGTGATCAGCCATGATCGCATTGAATGGCGGTGCTGGCTCGAAGGGCTGAATGGCCTACTCCTGCACCTATTGTCTATTGTCTATTGTCTCCTATCCTCACAGATTGTGATCTGTTGGTCAGGAGGTTGAGGATCCAGCTGTGGAGGTGAGTGCTAACTCCAAGTTCCACTCATACTATAAGCCTTCTACACGGAAGAAAACAATGTAGTGTTTGAATCAAACAGTTCGCTTTCACGACCGGTGACGGTGGTGCAGCGGTAGAGTTGCTGCCTTACAGCGAATGCAGCGCCGGAGACCCAGGTTCCATCCCGACTAAGGGGACTGTCTGTACGGAGTTTGTACGTTCTCCCCGTGATCTGCATGGGTTTTCTCCAAGATCTTCGGTTTCCTCCCACATTCCAAAGACCTGCAGGTTTGTAGGTTAATTGGCTTGGCAAATGTAAAAATTGTCCCTAGTGGGTGTAGGACAGTGTTAATGTGCGGGGATTGCTGGTCGGCACGGACCAGGTGGGCCGAAGGGCCTGTTTCCGCGCTGTATCTCTAAAGAAAACCGGACTCATTAGCTTTGTGAAAATGCACCATGTGGCAATGCCAGAAGTGAAGAGGCACTGCAAGGATTACAATGTGGTCACATCCATGTTATCGCACTGTACGTACCTTTTCCAAAGAGATGCGTCATGACTTTGTTCAGGGTCTGTTTCAAATCAAACTCAAGTAGTTTGACGGCTTCTAACGTGTGGCTCTCTTGTTTGCAGGATGTGCGGTACCCCTTCTCAAAGAGATGAAGCTCTTCTCCATGTTGCACCTTAGCGAACAGCTGAGAGCAAGCAAAGTCTCGTTGGTTAGTTGAAGTGACACACACACACAAACAGGAATTCATTCAATGCAGTCAGGGTGGCCAACTATCTCACTTGTCCCAAATAAGGAACAAGGTGATGTCACCACCCCGCGCCCCACGTGAGATCTCACTCAGCCAGCGGCCACGTGCTCCTGCTCTACCAATAGCGGCTGCCCGGGCCGGGAGGCAGGTTGTTGCGCAACCTCCATTAGGCGCCCGGGACTCCGGACCTACGCTGTCCAGGCCGACGGTGTCTGGGTCTACAGCGCTCCCCGGGCCTAATACGGGACAAGGGCGGTCCCGTACAGGACAAACCAATTTACGGGATGTCCTGGCTAATACGGGACAGTTGGCAACCCTACTTACAGCACCAAAGACCCGGGTTCGATCCTGACTAGAAATCACCTCTACCCCTCGACGTTTATCGACAGATTTGGTATAGCACCAAACAGTCTACCCAACTTCCACATAATGGCTGAGTTTGGTAAGTCAAACTTACAGAAATAAAGGAGGCAACAGAAAGCAGTGGACACTGCCCAGCCCATCACAAGAACTCACCTCCCCGCCATGGAAGGCATCTACAAGAGTTACTGCCTCAAAAAAGCAGACAATTTTTTTTAAAAAGGATCCACACCACCCTGGCCACGCTCTCATCTCACTGCTACCATTGGCAAGGGGGTACAGGCGCCTGTAAACCATGGGGTTCAAGAACAGCTTCTTGCCAGCAATCATCAGACTCCTGAACATGGCTCAATACCAAGCACAAGCCAAGCTCAACAAACATAACTTATTATGGACATTGCCTTGGTCACATTCCCCACTTCCTTTCTGCACTATTATAGGATGGTTACCTGTTATTACGGATTATTAATATATTGATTGTTATATATTTATTTATTTATTGTTTTATTGCATTAATGGACCTAAAGCTGCAGCAAGTTAACAATAAATTATTCAGAGTATATATTATTATTATTATATATATTATTGATTATTATATATTATTATTATATTATTATTATAATGAGGAGCACTTTGGGTCTAGTGATCACAATGCCATTAGTTTCAATATCATTATGGAGAAGGTCAAATCTGGACCAAGGGTTGAGATTTTGGATTGGAGAAAGGCTAATTTTGAGGAGATGAGAAAGGATTTAAAAGGAGTGAAATGGAACTTTTTGTTTTATGAAAAGGATATAATAGAGAAATGGAGGATATTTAAAGGTGACATTTTGAGAGTACAGAGTCTTTATGTCCCTGTTCGGTGGAAAGGAAAGAATAATAATTTGAAAGAGCCGTGGTTTTCCAGGGAAAGTGGACACTTGGTTCGGAAAAAGAGGGAGATATACAATAAATATAAGCGGCAGGGAGTAAATGAGGTTCTTGAGGAATATAAAGAATGTAAAAGGAATCTTAAGAAGGAAATTAGAAAAGCGAAAAAAAGATATGAGGCTGCTTTGGCAAGTAATGTAAAAGTAAACCCCAAGGGGTTCTACAGATATGTCAATAGCAAAAGGATAGTGAGGGATAAAATTGGTCCATTAGAGAGTCAGAGTGGACAGCTATGTGCTGAGCCGGAAGAAATGGGGGAGATATTAAACAATTTCTTTTCTTCGGTATTCACCGAGGAGAAGGATATTGAATTATGTGAGGTAAGCGAAACAAGTACAGTAGTGATGGAAATTATGAGGATTAAAGAAGAGGAGGTACGGACACTTTTGAAAAATATAAAAGTGGATAAGTCTCCAGGTCCTGATAGGATATTCCCTAGGACATTGAGGGAAGTTAGTGCAGAAATAGCAGGGGCTATGACGGAAATATTTCAAACGTCATTAGAAACGGGGATGGTGCCGGAAGATTGGCGCATTGCGCATGTTGTGCCTTTGTTAAAAAAAGGTTCTAAAAGTAAACCTAGCAGTTATAGACCTATTAGTTTGACGTCTGTGGTGGGAAAATTAATGGAAAAGATACTTAGGGACAATATATATAATTATTTGGACAAACAAGGCCTGATTAGAAACAGTCAACATGGATTTGTGCCTGGAAGGTCATGTTTGACTAATCTTCTTGAATTTTTTGAAGAGGTTACCAGGGAAATTGATAAGGGCAAGGCTGTGGATGTTGCCTATATGGACTTCAGTAAGGCATTTGACAAGGTTCCACATGGAAGGTTGATTAAGAAGGTTAAATCGTTGGGTATTAATAGTGAGGTTGCAAGATGGATTCAACAATGGCTGAATGGGAGATACCAGAGGGTAATGGTTGACAATTGTATGTCAGGTTGGAGGCCAGTGTCTAGTGGAGTACCCCAAGGATCTGTGTTGGGTCCACTGTTGTTTGTCATTTACATTAATGATCTGGATGATGGTGTGGCAAATTGGATTAGTAAATATGCAGATGATACTAAGATAGGTGGTGTAGTTAATAATGAAGTAGAGTTTCAAAGTCTACAGAGAGACTTGGGCCTTTTGGAAGGGTGGGCTGAAAGATGGCAGATGGAGTTTAATGCTGATAAGTGTGAGGTGCTGCATTTTGGTAGGACAAATCAAAATAGGACGTACAGGGTAAATGGTAGGGAATTGAGGAATGCAGTGGAACAGAGGGATCTGGGAATAACTGTGCATTGTTCCCTGAAGGTGGAATCTCATGTGGATAGGGTGGTGAAGAAGGCGTTTGGTATGCTTGCCTTTATAAATCAGAGCATCGAGTATAGAAGTTGGGATGTAATGTTAAAATTGTACAGGGCATTGGTGAGGCCGAATCTGGAGTATGGTGTGCAGTTCTGGTCGCCAAATTATAGGAAGGATGTCGACAAAATGGAGAGGGTACAGAGGAGATTTACTAGAATGTTGCCTGGGTTTCAGCACTTAGGCTACAGAGAGAGGTTGAACAGGTTGGGTCTTTATTCTTTGGAGCGTAGAAGGTTGAGGGGGGACTTGATAGAGGTTTTTAAAATTTTGAGAGGGACGGACAGAGTTGACGTGGGTAGGCTTTTCCCTTTGAGAGTGGGGAAGATTCCAACAAGGGGACATAGCTTCAGAATTGAGGGACAAAAGTTTAGGGGTAACATGAGGGGTAACTTCTTTACTCAGAGGGTGGTGGCTGTATGGAATGGGCTTCCGGTGGAAGTGGTGGAGGCTGGCTCGATTTTATTATTTAAGAGTAAATTGGATAGGTATATGGATAAGAGGGGATTAGAGGGTTATGGTCTGAGTGCAGGTAGATGAGACTAGGTCAGGGAGAGTGGTCGGCGTGGACTGGTAGGGCCGGACAGGCCTGTTTCCATGCTGTAGTTGTTATATGGTTATATTATATGGTTATATATTATTATAGAGTAGAGTGTTCGGCAGAACGCACCATGGGAACTACACTCACCCCCCTGCAGGACCTATACATCAGGAGGTGCAGATCCAGAGCCAGCAACATTATGGGGGACTCCTACCACCCCAGTAACGGACTGTTCCAGCTGCTACGGTCAGGCAAACGCCTCCGCTGTCACGCTGTGAAAACGGAGAGGGTGAGACGGAGTTTCTTCCCACAGGCTGTCAGGACTGTTAACTTTTATAACTCCAGGGATTACATTTTGTCTTCTCTGTATTAACTTTAATTTATATGCTGTAACTGTAATTCTTTTTTTGCACAATCCGCAGGCATTGCCACTTTCATTTCACTGCACATCGCGTATGTATATGTGACAAATAAACTTGACTTGACTTGACTTGACTTGACTTCCCTTGCCGGTACACATGACAAGTAAATACTCACGACTCTTGATATTTATAAACCAGTTACTCGTTTAGTTATTACCTTGAAATTTGAAGCTAACCATTCACCAAAGGACACACAATAGACAATAGACAATAAGTGCAGGAGTAGGCCATTCAGCCCTTCGAGCCAGCACCGCCATTCAATGCGATCATGGCTGATCACTCTCAATCAGTACCCCGTTCCTGCCTTCTCCCCCATACCCCCTCACTCCGCTATCCTTAAGAGCTCTATCCAGCTCTCTCTTGAAAGCATCCAACGAACTGGCCTCCACTGCCTTCTGAGGCAGAAAATTCCACACCTTCACCACTCTCTGACTGAAAAAGTTCTTCCTCATCTCCGTTCTAAATGGCCTACCCCTTATTCTTAAACTGTGGCCCCTTGTTCTGGACTCCCCCAACATTGCGAACATGTTTCCTGCCTCTAATGTGTCCAATCCCCTTATGATCTTATATGTTTAAATAAGATCCCCCCTCATCCTTCTAAATTCCAGTGTATACAAGCCTAATTGCTCCAGCCTTTCAACATACGACAGTCCCGCCATTCCAGGAATTAACCTAGTAAACCTACGCTGCACGCCCTCAATAGCAAGAATATCCTTCCTCAAATTTGGAGACCAAAACTGCACACAGTACTCCAGGTGCGGTTTCACCAGGGCCCGGTACAACTGTAGCGGTGATACTTCCCCAAGAGCAACAGCAATGAACTGCAGATGTAGGAATCTTGCACAGAACACAAAGTGCAAAGCATTAGCATCTTTGGAGGACATGGATAGGTGACATTTTGATTCGGATGCAGGGCCCCGACCTAAAATATCACCTGTCTATGTCTTCCAGAGATGCTGCCTGACCTGCTTAGTTACTCCAGCACTTTGGGAAATGGCACTTGTCCATGTTCTCCAGAGATGCTGCCTGACCCACTGAGTCACTCCAGCACTCTGTGAAACGTCACCTATCCATGTTCTCCACAGATGCTGCCTGACCCGCTGAGTTACTCCAGCACTCTGTGAAACGTCATCTATCCATGTTCTCCAGAGATGCTGCCTGACCCGCTGAGTTACTCCAGGGGCCAGGGTTTAAGAATAAGGGGTAGGCCATTTAGAACAGAGATGAGGAAAAACGTTTTCAGTCAAAGAGTTGTGAATCTGTGGAATTCTCTGCCTCAGAGGGCAGTGGAGGCCAATTCTCTGAATACATTCAAGAGAGAGCTACATAGAGCTCTTAAGGATAGCGGAGTCAGGGGGTATGGGGAGAAAGCAGGAACGGGGTACTGATTGAGAATGATCAGCCATGATCACATTGAATGGCGGTGTTGGCACGAAGGGCCGAATGGCCTACTCCTGCACCTATTGTCTATTGTCTATTGTCACTCTGTGAAACATCACCTATCCATGTTCTCCAGAGATGCTGCCTGACCCGCTGAGTTACTCCAGCACTCTGTGAAACGTCACCTATCCATGTTCTCCACAGATGCTGCCTGACCCGCTGAGTTACTCCAGCACTTTGTGTTATATTTACAAAAGGAAACTTGCACTTTGGATATTTTTACATAATTAGAAACACAGAAGGAAGTTAAAGAGGTAATGAGGAAGGGCTTTAGGAAAGGATTCCATGAAGAAGGCATTTAGTTACTGAGAGATCCAGCAATAACAATTGATATTCCAACATCAGAATACAAGTGTGTAGAGAAGCAGAGGTTGGAGATACTTCCCCAAGAGGACCTAGCAAAATTACTTTGGAAAGATAAAGACAATGGTGGGTATTTTGGAATGAATTAATTGGGTCATTGTTGAAACTTGATGGATAGGCAGGGGTGGGGGGTTGGCAGGCAAGGAAGGAAGGGGTGGAAAGGGCTTCTACAAATTCACCACACTGCCTCGGCAAGGCCACCAGCATAAGCAAGGATCAGCCAAACCCCGGTCACTCCCTCTTCTCCACTCTCCCATTGGGCAAGTTTGAAAACCTATACCTCTAGATTCAGGGAGATTGTTTCCAGTTTTTGTCAGACAACTGATCGGTCTTCTCATCAGCGAGAGTGTGGTCCTGACCTCCCATCTACCTCATAAGAGACCTGTGAACTAACTTTAATTGGACTTTATCAGACTTCAGTGTTACATCTTGCATTAGATGTTGTACCCGTTATCCGTTATCTGTGCACTGTGGACAGCTCGATTGTATTCACATATAGTCTTTTCTTTGATTGCATAGCATGCAAACATACGTTTCTCATTGTACCCCGGTACACCTGACAATAATAAGCTAAACTAAACTAGTTTAGTGGCAGCAGCTAGGTCAGCATGGGTCAGTTGGGCCGAAGGGCCTTTTTCGGTACTTCACAGCTTTATGACTATGATTTAGCTGGCAAATATTGTCCACAGAGCCAGCACCAAAAGCAACCAACTCCAGGCCTTTGAAACAATCATGTCAATGCTGTCTTCATTGAGGCAACAATACGGCTTGATTTTGGAATGATACCGAATGATTTATTTTTAAATTCACCTCTTGTACCTACCTCTTCACCTCTCTCTGCAACGAAAATTACCCCCTGCAATTAAGCGAGTAGACTTTCTACATAGTCTGCACCTCAGATTATTTAACATTCAATTACTCAGAGTATAATTATAATACAAAAGCTGAAAAAATTGTCTGTCTCCTTAATTCCAATGAGGCAACATTCTGACAATATTCATGTTCGTAAGTTACAGGAGCAGAATTAGGCCATTCGGCCCATCAAATCTACTCCTTAATTATGCCTGATCCATTTTTCCCCCTCAACCCCCTTCTCCTGCCTTTTTTAATTTATTTTTTACAATAGACAATAGGTGCAGGAGTAGGCCATTCAGCCCTTCGAGCCAGCACCGCCATTCAATGCGATCATGGCTGATCACTCTCAATCAGCACCCCGTTCCTGCCTTCTCCCCATACCCCCTCACTCTGCTATCCTTAAGAGCTCTATCCAGCTCTCTCTTGAAAGCATCCAACGAACTGGCCTCCACTGCCTTCTGAGGCAGAGAATTCCACACCTTCACCACTCTCTGACTGAAAAAGTTCTTCCTCATCTCCGTTCTAAATGGCCTACCCCTTATTGTTAAACTGTGGCCCCTTGTTCTGGACTCCCCCAACATTGGGAACATGTTTCCTGCCTCTAATGTGTCCAATCCCCTAATTATCTTATATGTTTCAATAAGATCCCCCCTCATCCTTCTAAATTCCAGTGTATACAAGCCCAATCGTTCCAGCCTTTCAACATACGACAGTCCCGCCATTCCGGGAATTAACCTAGTGAACCTACGCTGCACGCCCTCCATAGCAAGAATATCCTTCCTCAAATTTGGAGACCAAAACTGCACACAGTACTCCAGGTGCGGTCTCACCAGGGCCCGGTACAACTGTAGAAGGACCTCTTTGCTCCTATACTCAACTCCTCTTGTTACGAAGGCCAACATTCCATTGGCTTTCTTCACTGCCTGCTGTACCTGCATGCTTCCTTTCATTGACTGATGCACTAGGACACCCAGATCTCGTTGAACTCCCCCTCCTCCTAACTTGACACCATTCAGATAATAATCTGCCTTTCTATTCTTACTTCCAAAGTGAATAACCTCACACTTATCTACATTAAACTGCATCTGCCATGTATCCGCCCACTCACACAACCTGTCCAAGTCACCCTGCAGCCTTATTGCATCTTCCTCACAATTCACACTACCCCCCAGCTTAGTATCATCTGCAAATTTGCTAATAGTACTTTTAATCCCTTCGTCTAAGTCATTAATGTATATCGTAAATAGCTGGGGTCCCAGCACCGAACCTTGCGGTACCCCACTGGTCACTGCCTGCCATTCCGAAAGGGACCCATTTATCCCCACTCTTTGCTTTCTGTCTGAGAACCAATTTTCTATCCATGTCAGTACCCTACCCCCAATACAATGTGCCCTAATTTTGCCCACTAATCTCCTATGTGGGACCTTGTCGAAGGCTTTCTGAAAGTCGAGGTACACCACATCCACTGACTCTCCCCTGTCAATTTTCCTAGTTACATCCTCAAAAAATTCCAGTAGATTTGTCAAGCATGATTTCCCCTTCGTAAATCCATGCTGACTCGGAATGATCCTGTTACTGCTATCCAAATGCTCAGCAATTTCGTCTTTTAGAATTGACTCCAGCATCTTCCCCACCACTGATGTCAGACTAACTGGTCTATAGTTACCCGTTTTCTCTCTCCCTCCTTTCTTAAAAAGTGGGATAACATTTGCTATCCTCCAATCCACAGGAACTGATCCTGAATCTATAGAACATTGAAAAATGATCTCCAATGCTTCCACTATTTCTAGAGCCACCTCCTTAAGTACTCTGGGATGCAGACCATCAGGCCCTGGGGATTTATCAGCCTTCAGTCCCATCAGTCTACCTTTCCCCCCATAACCCATGACACCCGTACTAATCGAGAATCTATCAATCTCCGCTTTGAAAATACACAATGACTTGGCCTTCACAGCCTTCTGTGGCAATGATTTCCACAGATTCACCAACCTCAGACTCAAGAAATTCCTCCTCATCTCTTTTCTGAAGGTAAGTCCTTTTACTCTAAGGCATTGGACTGCTCCTGGTCTCTCCACTGGTGGAAACATCCTCTACACATCCATTCCATCCAGGCCTTTCACTATTCAGTAAGTTTCAATGAGGTCCCCCATCTATATAGTCTATAGTCGACTATCTAGTCTCAGAGACAGGTCCCTTACAGTCAGAGATAGGTGAATTGATAATGGGAAACAAGGAAATGGCAGAACAGTTAAACGAGTACTTTGGTTCTGTCTTCACCAAGGAAGACACAAACAATCTCCCAGAAATACTTGGGGACCGAGGATCTAATGGGAGGGAGGAACTGAAGGGAATCCACATTAGTCAGGAAATGGTGTTAGGTAAACTGTTGCAACTGAAGGCAGATAAATCCCCAGGGCCTGATGGTCTGCATTCCAGAGTACTCAAGGAGGTGGCCCTAGAAATTGCGGATGCATTGGTGATCATGATCATTTTCCAATGTTCTCTCGACTGGATCAGTTCCTGTGGACTGGAGGGTAGCCAATATAACCCTACTTTTTAAGAAAGGAGGGAAAGAGAAAACGAGGAATTAGAGACCAGTTAGCCTTACATTGGTAGTGGGGAAGATGCTGGAGTCGATTGTTAAAGATGTTAGAACAGTGCACTTGGAAAGCAGTGGCGGGATCGATCAAAGTCAGCATGGATTTATGAAGGGGAAATCATGCTTGACAAATCCTCTGGATTTTTTTGAGGATGTAACAATAGACATTAGACAATAGGTGCAGGAGGAAGCCATTCGGCCCTTCGAGCCAGCACCGCCATTCAATGTGATCATGGCTGATCATTCTCAATCAGTACCCCGTTCCTGCCTTCTCCCCATACCCCCTGACTCCGCTATCCTTAAGAGCTCTATCTAGCTCTCTCTTGAATGCATTCAGAGAATTTGCCTCCACTGCCTTCTGAGGCAGAGAATTCCACAGATTTACAACTCTCTCACTGAAAAAGTTTTTCCTCATCTCAGTTCTAAATGGCCTACCCCTTATTCTTAAACTGTGGCCCCTTGTTCTGGACTCCCCCAACATTGGGAACATGTATCCTGCCTCTAACGTGTCCAACCCCTTAATAATCTTATACGTTTCGATAAGATCCCCTCTCATCCTTCTAAATTCTAGTGTATACAAGCCTAGTCGCTCCAGTCTTTCAACATATGACAGTCCCGCCATTCCGGGAATTAACCTAGTAAACCTACGCTGCACGCCCTCAATAGCAAGAATATCCTTCCTCAAATTTGCAGACCAATACTGCACAAAGTACTCCAGGTGCAGTCTCACTAGGGCCCTGTACAACTGCAGATGGACCTCTTTGCTCCTATACTCAACTCCTCTTGTTATGAAGGCCAACATTCCATTGGCTTTCTTCACTGCCTGCTGTACCTGCATGCTTCCTTTCAGTGACTGATGCACTAGGACACCCAGATCTCGTATGTCCCCTTTTCCTAACTTGACACCATTCAGATAATACTCTGCCTTCCTATTCTTACCACCAAAGTGGATAACCTCACACTTATCCACATTAAACTGCATCTGCCATGCATCCGCCCACTCACACAACCTGTCCAAGTCACCCTGCAACCTCATAGCATCTTCCTCACAGCTCACACTACCACCCAGCTTTGTATCATCTGCAAATTTGCTAATGGTACTTTTAATCCCTTCATCCAAGTCATTAATGTATATTGTAAATAGCTGCGGTCCCAGCACCGAGCCTTGCGGTACCCCACTAGTCACTGCCTGCCATTCTGAAAGGGACCCATTTATCCCCACTCTTTGCTTTCTGTCTGTCAACCAATTTTCTATCCATGTCAGTACCCTACCCCCAATACCAATTTTGCCCACTAATCTCCTATGTGGGACCTTGTCGAAGGCTTTCTGAAAGTCGAGGTACACCACATCCACCGGCTCTCCCCTGTCAATTTTCCTAGTTACATCCTCAAAGAATTCCAGAAGATTAGTCAAGCATGATTTCCCCTTCGTAAATCCATGCTGACTCGGAACGATCCAGTTACTGCTATCCAAATGCTCCGCAATTTCGTCTTTTATAATTGACTCCAGCATCTTCCCCACCACTGATGTCAGACTAACTGGTCTATCATTTCCCGTTTTCTCACTCTATCCTTTCTTAAAAAGTGGGACTACATTAGCTACCCTCCAATCCACAGGAACTGATCCTGAATCTATAGAACATTGGAAAATGATCACCAATGCGTCCACAATTTCTAGCGCCACTTCCTTAAGTACATTGGGTTTGCACCCAATGGGTCCACGGCTCACTCTGGCCGCCGCGATGGCCGCCCGGGGCCTGGGTGGTTGGCTCCTTCCCCCCTCTCCCGCCCATGGCCCCCGGGGGAGAGTCCTCAGCCGACAAAGTGTCGTCAGTTGGGGGAGGGTTGCCGGGCCCGCAGGAGAGGTATGGACCCAATGGGTCCACGCCCATCTAGTCCTTATTAACTATGAATCAGCTGAAACGAGTTCAGGCAATGAATTTCTTCAGACTACAACCACTGCTACATAGGAAACTTCAACAATCATTGCACGATTGGCAACTATCAGCAATTAAGTGGAAGGTCTTATTACTCTGTTGTTTGATGTAAGCAAATGGCTCGAAACCAAGATCTCTGTGTTCCTTTTTGAAATATTGTCATGTATTAGGTTTCTTAGCTATCAATATCCATCAAAATCAGGAGGGCACAGTAAGTGCCCTTTCATCATCTCATCTGAAAAAGGCCCGTCCAGCAATGAAGTGCCCTGTATATCCCCCCACTCGTTCCGGTACCCCCAACCCTGATGTGCACCCTTTTCTCCCACTTTCTTGTCCCCTTCCACCCATATCCCTCCCTCTGGCTTCACATTTCACTCCTCTTCTCTCCTTATCTGATGCCCTTTGTCTCTTTTTCACCTCTAGCCTTTCTCACTTACTTTACCCATCACCCAATCACCCTCCCCCCCCCCGTGGCCACATCACTCGGCAGGCTTTGTCCGCACCCACCTCTTTTCCAGCTTTCACCGCCCCCCAACCCCCCACACCATCAGTCTGAAAAAAGGTCCCAACCTGAAACGTCACCTTTCCATGTTCTCCAGAGACGCTGCCTGACCCGCTGATTTACTCCAGCACTCTGTGAAACGTCACCCATTCCTTCTCTCCAGAGATGCTGCCTGACCCGCTGAGTTACTCCAGCACTCTGTGAAACGTCACCTATCCATGTTCTCCAGAGATGCTGCCTGACCCGCTGAGTTACTCCAGCATTGAGGGTTGCACGTCTCATATTACCAAACTGCTTTTGCAGTCAGAGTTTTGTACTCCAGAATGGAGGAAGGTTTAGCTTCATCTGAACGTAAAGCAGTACAGCACAGCAACCCCAGGACCAGGTACAGCACTGGAACCTTTCGGCTCACAATGTCAGTGCCGTACTAATCTCCTCTGCCAGCACCAGATCCATATCCCTCCATTCCCTGCTTATCCATGTGACTATATAAAGGCCTCTTAAAGGCCACAATCGTATCTGCCTCCACCACCACCCCTGGCAGCACGTTCCAGGCACCCACCACCTTCTGTGTAAAAAAAACCTTGCAAATGGTTCTTTCTATCCTATCTAGTTTTCTACAGTTTAGAGATTCAGCGCGGAAACAGGCCCTTCAGCCCACCGAGTCCGTGCCGACCAGCGCTCCCCACACATTAACACTATCCTACACACACTAGGGACAATTTATATTTATAGAAATCCAATTAACCTACAAACCTGTACGTCTTTGTAGTTCGGGAAGAAAGCGAAGCTCTCGGAGAAAACCCACGCAGGTCAAGGGGAGAACGTACAAACTCCGTACAGACAGCACCCGTGGTTGGGATGGAACCCGGGTCTCTGGCGCTGAAAGTGCTGTAAGGCAGCAACTCTACCGCTGCGCCACCTTTGCCTGATAATATTTTATAAACCTCTTAGGTCTTATCTCAACCTTCTATTCCCCAGAGAAAATGTGAGATGAAACCAGTGATGTTAATAAAACTCCCGTTCCATGTTTTACTTCCCAGTTTCTGGCAACAGCCAATCTCACTGTCAATCACAGAGGATATCGAACCATTCCTTATCACCATGTAATATAGTTGATAACAAGTATCAAACTAGAGAACACTGGTACAACTCAGAGAAAAATGGAAACATACAATATATACATATGCTTCAACTCCCCCTCCCATTCCCAGTCCGACCTTTCTGTCATGGGCCTCCTCCAGTGCCATAGTGAGGCCCACTTGCAGCCCAGTGGTATGAACATCGACTTCTCCAACTTTAGATAGTTCCTCTGTCCCTCCCGTCCCCTCCTCCTTCCCAGATCTCCCTCTATCTTCCTGTCTCCACCTATATCCTTCCTTTGTCGCGCCCCCCTGACATCAGTCTGAAGAAGGGTCACAACCCGAAACGTCACCCATTCCTTCTCTCCCGAGATGCTGCCTGACCTGCTGAGTTACTCCAGCATTTTGTGAATAAATACCTTCGATTTGTACCAGCATCTGCAGTTATCTTCTTATATATATGCTTAAAATAGATGGACATCAGGAACTCCAGATGCTGGAATCTTGCATAGAACACAAAATCCTGGAGTAACTCAGCGTCTCAGGCAGCATTTCTGAAGGACATGGATAGATGACGTTTTGGGTTGGAATCCTTCTTCAGACTGATTGTCGAATGCAGTATCTTTATTTTTTAGTTTAGTTTTGTTTAGAGATACAGCGCGGAAACAGGCCCTTTCGGTCCACCGGGTCCGCGCCGACCAGCGATCCCCGCACATTAACACTATCCTACACCCACTAGGGACAATTTTTACATTTACCAAGCCAATTAACCTACAGACCTGCACGTCTTTGAAGTGTGGGAGGAAACCGAAGATCTCGGAGAAAACCCACGCAGGTCACGGGGAGAACGTACAAACTCCGTGCAGACAGCGCCCGTAGTCGGGATGGAACCCGGGTCTCTGGCGCTGCATTCGCTGTAAGGCAGCAACTCTACCGCTGCACCACCGTGCCGCCCAAACTGATCTATGATTAGTTGACAACTTATCACCAACTAAGTAAGAACATAAACTGTGAGTTATAGAATCACACAGTATGGAAACAGGCTCTTTGGCTCAACTCGCCCAATACCAACCAACATGCCCCATTTCACTGGTCCCACCTGCCTTCCTTTGGCACATATCCCTCAAAACCTATCCTGTCCATATATCTATCCAAAGGGCTTTTAAAAGTTGTTATCGTACCTGCCCCAATCACCTCCTCTGGCAGCTCTAATGGACCATATACCCACCACCCTGGGTGGAAAAAGTTGTCCTTTGTTCCCCTCCTCTCACCTTAAACCTATGCCCTTTAGTTCTTGATTCCACTACTGTGGGTAAAAGACTCTGTGCAGTCCCTCTTTCCTGTTCCCCTCGTGATTTTATACACCTCTAAATGATCACCCTTCATCATCCAGAGCTCCAAGGAATAAAGTCCCAATAAATTCCTGAACAAAGGGGGAAAGAAACGTTAGTTTAGCTTAGTTTATTGTCTTGTGTACCGAGATGCAGTGAAAAGCTTTTTTGTTGCGTGCTAACCAGTCAGAGGAAAGACTATACATGATTACAATCGAGCCGTCCACAGTGTACAGATACAGGGACGTTTTGTGAAATAAAGTCCAGTAAAGTCCGATTAAAGATGGTATGAGGGTCTCCAATGAGGTAGATGGTCGGGGGAAGAAACTGCAGATGCTGCTTTAAATCGAAGGTAGACACAAAATGCTGGAGTAACTCAGCGGGACAGGCAGCATCTCGGGAGAAAAGGAAAGGGTGACATTTCAGGTCGAGACCCTTCTTCAGACTGATGTCAGGGGAGTGGGCGGGACAAAGATAAAATGTAGTCGGAGACAGGAAGACTAGTGGGAGAACTGGGAAGGGGGAGGGGATGGAGAGAGAGGGAAAGCAGGGACTATCTGAAGTTAGAGAAGTCACTGTTCATACCGCTGGGGTGTAAACTACCCATGCGAAATAAATGGTAGGTCAGGACGGCTCGCTAGTTGCCTGATAACAGCTGGGAAGAAACTGTCCCTTAATCTGGAAGTGTGCATTTTCACATTTCTGTACCTCTTGCCCGATGGGAGAGGGGAGAAGAGGGAGTGACCGGGGTGAGACTGGTCCTTGATCATGCTGCTGGCCTTGCCGAGGCAGCGTGAAGTGTGAATGGAATCAATGGAAGGGATTTATTCACAAAGTGCTGGAGTAACTCAGCAGGTCAATGGAAGGGAGGTGGGTTTGTGTGATGGTCTGGGCTGCGTCCACAATCAATTCTCCGCAATTTGAATTTAAATCTGCTTAAAGCTACCAGCTCCTTTATTCATTCGTACAAGACAAGACAGAAAGTGTACCAAACAGAAGTTTTGGGAGACAATTGAAGAATGATGCCAGCTCTCACCTCATGCTTGGTAAACAGCCTGACTCCTTCCATCTGGTGGAAGACTGGATAGTGACTTTTATCAATTTCATCTCGTCGATAAACATCTCCAAATACCAGGAAGGCATTGAGACCTGCACGGATAAGATCCCGTTGGTGGGCAGAGGTATGAGCCCTGAGCATGTGAGTCTGATTCAGGTAGAAGTTATCGCCTTTCCTCCTGCTCGCGTGGTCGGGTGGGATAAGCAGACTGTCAAAGTTCTGCTCTGTGGTGACCACAGGGGACAGGTTATCGTACATCGAGAAGAGCGGGTTCCCGCGGCGATTCAGGTAACGTGTGTAGAAATGGTCCTTAATGCGTTCTTTCATCAGCCACAGAGGGTGGTTCCTTTGGTTCTGCAGGCTTCTCCCCACTTTGGACAAAATCTTTGGTGTGACGTTGGTGTAGTCATCGCAAGGGTAGAATTTCCCGAAGAGTTCAATCGCATCAGCATGCCTTGCACGAGCTGCTGGATCTGAGGTCTTACACCTGACCTGCTGCACATATCCACCTGCAGGTCTTGTTGGTAAGTGAAGGGACTGCAAAATCTTCAGAAATCGTGGAAATGAGAACATTCTAATAGGCATCTTCATTATTGTTGATCGATCTGAAAAAAATAATTTTCCTTGATATTAAATATGTTTAGATTTATTATTTAGATTTTTTAGATTTAGGTTTAGAGATACAGCGCGGAAACAGGCCCTTCGGCCCACCGAGTCCGCGCCGCCCAGCGATCCCCGCACACTAACACTATCCTACACACACTAGGGACAATTTTTACATTTACCCAGTCAATTAACCTACAAACCTGCACGTCTTTGGAGTGTGGGAGGAAACCGAAGATCTCGGAGAAAACCCACGCAGGTCACGGGGAGAACGTACAAACTCCGTACAGACAGCGCCCGTAGTCAGGATCGAACCTGAGTCTCCGGCGTTGCATTCGCTATAAGGCAGCAAATCTACCGCTGCGCCACCATGCCTGTACCTTGCGCCTTGTTGCATGTACCAAGATACAGTGAAAAGCATTGCTTTGCATGCTGTCGAATCTGATCAGGTATATTTACCTCGGGGATTTTGTTTAAACCAGCATCTAATGTTGGGGGAGTCCAGAACCGGGGGCCACAGTCTAAGAATAATGGGGAGGCCTTTTAAAACTGAGGTGAGAAGAAACTTTTTCACCCAGCGAGTTGTGAATTTGTGGAATTCTTTGCCACAGAAGACAGTGGAGGCCAATTCACTGAATGAATTTAAAAGAGAGTTAGATAGAGCTAGTGGAGGGGCTAGTGGAATCAAGGGATATGGGGAGAAGGCAGGCACGGGTTACTGATTGTGGATGATCAGCCATGAGCACAATGAATGACGGTGCTGGCTCGAAGGGCCAAATGGCCTCCTCCTGCACCTATTTTCTATGCTTCCACGTTTCTATGTAAAGTTCCTTCCTGCACTAATCAGATATACCATACATAGATACAGACAATTCAAACTCAAGTACAATAGGTAGGGCAAGGGGAAGATACAGAGTGCATAATACAGTTCTCAGCATTGTAGCACATCAGTTCCAGAGACAAAGTCCAATGTCCGCAATGGAGTAGACGTGAATTGGACAGTACCCTAGCTTATGGAAGGGCCGTTCAGAAGTCTGATCAGAGAGGAGAAGAAGCTGTTCCTGAGTCTGGTGGTGCGCGCTTTCATGCTACAACGGGGCTAGGTCATTGAAGGCATTTAAAGAGGAGATCAATAAGTGATCTTGCTGGCTCTCCACCACCACTTGGACAATATGGACACGTACCGCAGGCTGTTGTTCAGCTCGGTGTTTAACACCATCATCGCCATCAAACTTGTGGAGGCTTGAGGAATAGCGGGCTCTGCAAACTGCCGCAGAAGAAGTGATGAGACCTGAGAGCAGCTTCACCATAATCATTAGTTCATCACTTCTAAGAGCAGAATTAGGCCATTTGGCCCATCAAGTCTATGCCATTCGCCATTCATTCATGGCTGATCTATCTTTCCCTCTCAACCCCATTCTCCTGCCTTCTCCCCATAACTAATCAAGAACCTGTCAATCTCCGGCTTAAATATGTCTATTGACTTGGCCTCCACAGCCTTCTATGGCAATGAGTTCCACAGATTTATCACCCTCTGACTAAAGAAATTCCTCCTCATCTCCTTTCTCAAGGTACCTACTTTAATCCTGATTGAATGGTGGGGAAGCTCAAGGGGCCAGGTAGCCTTTTCCGGTTTCTATTTCATTAAGTTGTTGTATTAAACTTCAAAGTAGGTTTTCAGGTGACAATCATGGGACCCAATCAAAAAGAAATGAAACACGCCAGGGATGTTTTGCTAAATTGGAGCCATGGTTATTTTTCAGGGGACAATAACAGTCCCATGTGGAATAATCATTCAGTGTACTGCTTACTGTATGATTTTCTCGTAATAGATTTCTGAGAAATACAAATGAAGATTTTTATATTACATTTATGGAATGAACTGTAGACTCGTCCCATTAATATACAATCCCGAATGAAAAACACAATCAAAATTCAAATGTGCTACTTCCTCATATATATAATTCGCAAAAAATCTCATTAAAAAGTTCAGCAAACAAACAAATGAGATGCTACCTCACTGCATTAACTGTTCATACTCTAAAATGATGTGCTTCCTCAAAATGGACAATTATACAATTTTGGACTGGACCATCATTTTTTCCAGTATTTTTGTAATTTAAAAGCCTTCTATTACAAATAACAGATCACATTTGCATCCAAATGTAAATCTGCTCCTCGGTTATGTGCGTTTTCTTAAATGCAACAGTGCTTGGAAATATATCTATTCTTGATGGAGGATGAAATGTAGTGATCAGAGATCACCATTCTAAACTAAATCTAAGCATTGAGCAGAACACAAACTGCTGGAGGATCTCAGTGGGTCAGGCAAGCATGTGGGGTGGGAATGGACAGGCAATATTCTGGGTCTGGACCCTTCTACAGTGGGAATGGGCGGCACGGTGGCGCAGCGGTAGAGTTGCTGCCTTACAGCGAATGCAGCGCCGGAGACCAGGGTTCCATCCCGACTACGGGCGCCGTCTGTACGGAGTTTGTACGTTCTCCCCGTGACCTGCGTGGGTTTTCTCCGAGATCTTCGGTTTCCTCCCACACTCCAAAGACGTGCAGATTTGTAGGTTAATTGGCTTGGTGAATGTGAAAACTGTCCCTAGTGGGTATAGAATAGTGTGAATGTGCGGGGATCGCTGGTCGGCACGGACCCAGTGGGCCGAAAGGGCCTGTTTCTGCGCTGTATCTCTAAACTAAACTAAATACAGAGTGAGTCTAATAATCAGTCTGAAGAAGGGTTCAGACCTGAAACATCATCTGTTCAGCCCGGCGTTCAACACCATCAGCCCCTCCAAACTTGTTATCAAACTCAGGGAACTGTGTCTCTTCCACAGACTACAATCATTACGAATTGGCAATAACACTTGAGCATCCATGACCATCAGCACAGGAGCACCTCAGGGCAGTGTGCAACAGTCCCCTGCTCTACCCAATCTGTGGCCATCACTCTGCAAGTTCCAACTCCATTTTTTAATTCACCAACACCCCCACCGGTAAGGATGAGTCAGAGTGTGGAAGGAAGATCGATCTCTGAATATTGATTTCTCTAACTTCTAGTAACTTGCAACCCTCTCTCCGACCCTCCCCCACCCAAGTCGTACTGGCTTCAAAGACGTCTTGTTGAGTCTCAATGTCTGTAACTAGTTTTCACCTAGACTACAGCTAACAGTGGCCTTTATCATCGTGACTTTTTTGCATATCTTTCATTCATTTGTTCTGTATTTCTCTATATCACCGCCTATATCTCTCGTTTCCCTTTCCCCTGACTCAGTCTGAAGAAGGGTCTCGACCCGCAATAGACAATAGACAATAGGTGCAGGAGGAGGCCATTCAGCTCTTCGAGCCAGCACCGTCATTCAATGTGATCATGGCTGATCATTCTCAATCAGTACCCCGTTCCTGCCTTCTCCCCATACCCCCTGACTCCGCTATCCTTAAGAGCTCTATCCAGCTCTCTCTTGAATGCATTCAGAGAATTGGCCTCCACTGCCTTGTGAGGCAGAGAATTCCACAGATTTCCAGTGTATACAAGCCTAGTCGCTCCAGTCTTTCAACATTTGAGGAAGGATATTCTTGCTATTGAGGGCGTGCAGCGTAGGTTTACTAGGTTAATTCCCGGAATGGCGGGACTGTCCTATCTTGAAAGACTGGAGCGACTAGGTTTGTATACACTGGAATTTAGAAGGATGAGAGGGGATCTTATCGAAACGTATAAGATTATTAAGGGGTTGGACATGTTAGAGGCAGGAAACATGTTCCCAATGTTGGGGGAGTCCAGAACCAGGGGCCACAGTTTAAGAATAAGGGGTAGGCCATTTAGAACAGAGATGAGGAAAAACTTTTTTAGTCAGAGAGTTGTGAATCTGTGGAATTCTCTGCCTCAGAGGGCAGTGGAGGCCAATTCTCTGAATACATTCAAGAGAGAGCTAGATAGAGCTCTTAAGGATAGCGGAGTCAGGGGGTATGGGGAGAAGGCAGGAACGGGGTACTGATTGAGAATGATCAGCCATGATCACATTGAATGGCGGTGCTGGCTCGAAGGGCCGAATGGCCTACTCCTGCACCTATTGTCTATTGTCTATAACATATGATAATCCCGCCATTCCGGTAATTAACCTAGTAAACCTACGCTGCACGCCCTCAATAGCAAGAATATCCTTCCTCAAATTTGGAGACCAAAACTGCACACAGTACTCCAGGTGCGGTCTCACTAGGGCCCTGTACAACTGCAGAAGGACTGCAATGTCACTTGTTCCTTTTTTTTTCGGAGATGCTGTCTGACCCACTGAGTTACTCCAGCATTTTGTGTCCATCTCGTGACTCTCTTAAATTCTACAGGTTACAGTGGAGAACATATCGACCGGCTGGATCACAGCCTGAGTCGGCAACTCAAACGCACAGGAATGAAGAAGGAGTGGACAAAAATTGTCCAGTCCATTTTGGGTACTGACCTCCCCATTATCAAGGGCATCTCTCTACAGGAGTCTCTGCCTCAAAAAGGCTGCCAGCATCATCGTGCCCGCACCAGCCTGGCCACGCTGACATTTCACTCATGCCGTCGGGAAGAAGGTACAGGAGGCTGAAAACCGGGACCTCCAGGTTGAAGAACAGCTTCTTCCCAACTGCCATCAGACTCTTGAACACGATAAAGACCAAAGTTGCAATAAGGTCTTTGTGCTTTTTGCAATAACATTGTTTTTTCTTTGTAATTTATTTATTGAATTTTTTGTTTATTACGTTATCAGTGAGCACTGTGTTTACAGGACTGTTATGCTGGTGCAAGTAAGTTGAGATTAGATTGGAGATACAGCGTGGAAACAAGCCCTTCGGCCCACTGAGACGATGCCGACCCCCACTCCCGATACACTGGGGACAATTTACAGAGGCCACTTAGCCTATAAACCCGCACGTCTTTGGGATGTGGGCGGAAACCAGAGCCCCCAGAAGAAACCCACGCGGTCACAGGGAGAACGTGCAAACTCTCCACAGACACACGCAAGGTCAGCATCGAACCCGGGTGTCCGGCGCTGTGAGGCAGTAGCTCTACCACTGCACCAGTATGCTGCCCGAATTTCATTTGATATATTCAAACAATGAGAATTTCATTCTTATGTTTTCGGTGCATACGCCAAATAAACACTCTTAACACGGTCAAAGCAGCCACAGCCAGACATAAAAACAGCTTTTTTCCACGAATAGCAGCTCTACTCAATAACCAAAAGTCTGTCGTCTATATTTGCTCTGGTTTATTTCACTCACATGTTTAAACTGTAATGTTGTATTCTTAATGTTTTAATGTTTTATGCTTTATTCTTAATTGTTTACTGTATGTTCGTGTAGTTGCTTGCGAGCGGAGCACCAAGGCACATTCCTTGTATGTGTACATACTTGGCCAATAAACTTATTCATTCATTCATCTAGGCATGTGTAGATTGTCACGCTGGCCAGCACAGGCAGATGGCATGCATGTTGCTTAGTGGCATCATTTAATCGCACTGCAGCATAGCTTCCAGTCACGGGTCATTGAGGCAGATTTCATTGTTATTCAGGTTTGTCATCTTGAATTGGCTGAGGGCTCCGCTTTGTAATTCTAGCGGATAATTTACATACTAGCAAGTAGACTTATCGACATACAATCCTCAATGGCAGCTCTGCTCCGAGCACAAGAATCCTCAGACTCAGGAAATTGATAACCTGATGGAACAGTGCCAGAACTACAAACCCACTCTCAACATTAACAAGCTCAACGAGCTGATGGTTGACTTCGGGAGGGGAAAGCCAGAGATCTATGGAACTGTCTTCATTGATGGGAATGCAGGCGGAGAGAGTCAACAGCTCAAGTTCCTGGGTGTGCATATCTCAGTTTCAGTTTCATTTTAGTTTGCCAACTGTCCCGTATTAGCCGGGACATCCCGTATTTTGGGCTAAATTAGTTTGTCCCGTACGGGACCGCCCTTGTCCCGTATTAGTAGGGTTGCCAACTTTCTCACTCCCAAATACGGGACAAAGGGTGACGTCACCGCCCCGCGCCCCTCGTGACCTCACCCAGCCAGAGGCCACGTGCTCCTGCTCCAC